>NC_133661.1:47291934-47591934 GCF_037893015.1 Macrotis lagotis | reverse complement strand
TCTGATGTGTGTGAGAGAGGAAAATACATGAGGACATTGAGAATTCTGGTATAGTAGTATGAGGGCTCCTATGGCATTAAGGAGGTAGGAAGGACAGGAGGATGATGCTGGGAGGGGGTGGGACAAACTTCTCAATTTTGCTGATGTATGACCCCTAGATAGGAATGGGAACAAATTCCATACCAGTCCATTGGGATGTACTTTGATTTCAGATGTAAAAGATAAGACCTAACCATATCCTTTTAACACATACTTGTTCTTCATGCAGTCTGTGGACCAATTAGTGCAACCTATATCTGATGCTCTCTCTCTCTCTCTCACCGCCAGGCCTTTGAACTGTCTAACCCCTATGCCTGGAATATTTTAAGTGTTAAATAAACACTTGTTGACAAATTAATTTTAGTATCAGAAGAAGAATGAAAAAAACCTAAAACCAACACTTTGAAAAGATTCGATCTTGTTTTCCCCAAAGTCAATCACACCCACTGGACTTAAAGACTGCGGCTGAGAAAGGAAATGCCACTTATAAATTGGGAGAAGAAGAACTACTAAAATTTATCTTCTCTGTTAGACAGTGCCTGAAATTCTACCATTTGTACTCTATTCCATTAGGTTTTGAAGGCCTAAAATCACAGAACCTTAGAGGTGCAATTTTGTATCAGGGTCTTCTGGTCCCACCTGTTTCTGAACAGTAAACCCCTCTAAAGGATCCCCCCCCCCAAAAAAAAATAAATGAGAATTTAGAGTTTACCAGAAGCCTTCTAAAGAAAGGGAACTCACCACCTCAGGAAACAATACATTCTACCTTTGAAGAGCTCAGTTTCTTAGGAAATTCCCCACCCACTTACCCCCTCAATTTATCTTTTTCTTAAATCTTTCCTATACTTCTCTTCATTGCTCCTAGTTTTTCCCTTTGGAACCAAGGAAAACAAGTCTACCCCCACTTCAATATGAACCCTTTCATATTTTTAGAATTGTAAGAGACCTTAGAAATCATCTGATTTGATCTTCCATTTTAGAAAGGTAAAGTGACTTCCCTAAAGTCACACAACTAATATGCAGATTGTCATTACTGTTGGTCAATGGACTCTGTGAGTTTTCTTCACAATGATCCCTGGAGTGGCTATTTCCTTCTGCATTCATTTGACAAATGAGGAAACTAAGGCAAATAGGATTAAGTGACTTGCCCAGGGTCACAAAGCTAGAAAATGTCTGAGACAAGATTTGAATTAATGAAGATGAGTCTTCTAAGTTGAGTGCTCTGTCCATTACACCTCTCTCCACAGCCACCTCCCTGCCCTTTAGTGTGGAGACACTAGAACAAAAAGGTAGGTTTCCTTATTGGTTTTTTTTTTTAGGTTTTTGCAAGGCAATGGGGCTAAGTGGTTTGCCCAAGGCCACACAGCTAAGTAATTATTAAGTGTCTAAGGCTGGATTTGAACCCAGGTATTCCTGACTCCAGGGCTGGTGCTCTAGCCACTGCACCACCTAGCCACCCCTATGGACTGGGATTCTTTAGTGAGGTCTCCCCCATCCTTTCCTTGGACAACTGATTTTCTGAACCTGAATGAGGAGTTTACTCAAATAAAGGTTTATTCCTTTAGTCCTGCTAAAGTTCACTGCACAAGATTCTTCCCACTATTCCAGCCTATTCAGATTTCATTTTTTTGGAGAGTCAGTGTTGCATAATAGAAAAGTACGTTGGTCCTGAAGTGATGACATCTGAGTTCAAATTTTACCACAGTCATTGACTGTGGTGTTCTTGGGAAAGTAGTTTAGCCTTTTGGAACCTTGCTTTCTTCCCCTAAAGAAATATGGGGCAGCTAAGTGACACAGTGGATAGCACACCAGCCCTGGAGTTGGGAGAACCTGAATTCAAATATGACCTTAGACACTTAATAATCACTTAGCTGTGTGACCTTGGGCAAGTCACTTAATCCTGTTGCCTTGCCAGAGAGATAGAGAGAGAGAGAGAGAGAGAGAGAGAGAGAGAGAGAGAGAGAGAGAGAAAAGAGAGTGCTAGGTTTGCTTCTCACTTCCATTTCTTTCTTGAAATGTCTACCTCTCTTCAAGGTTCAGGACCCCTGAGCTCCCTCCCCCAGTTAATAGTAAGTTGTCTCCACTAAAATTACTTTGTTCCATAGCCTTCTTATCTATGTATATATTATTTCCAGCAGTAGAAAATAAGCTCATTGAAGGTGGAGATGATTTCCCCTTTTATCTCTGTATCCTGATGCCTACCCCAGAACAGAGAAGGGACTCTGCAAGTGCCATATTAAATTAACTTTATCAAGTTGTCTCTCCTGGCAGTTTATAATAACACCTTAGGGAAACAATAATGTCAGGGACTTAGCATCCTAGGATGTTTGCATTGGAATGGGCCTTGGACTCTGTCTGACTCAGCCCATCTCTAGTCAAGGATTCCTACTAACAGCCTTCCTGACAAGTGGTTATCTGGCTTCCAGGGGCAGGAAGACCAACTCATTTTTAATTTTAGGATAACTCTAATCAATAAATGAGTTTTTCTTTATATCAAGTCTACATTGTTTTTGCAACATACAAGTGTAACTCCTGGTTCTGCCTTCTGAGACCAAGTAACCAAGTATAATTCCTCTTCCATATGACAGCTCTTCAAATGCTTGAAGACAGTGATCATGTCCTCAGCTGACCTTTCTCCAGGCTAACCATCCTTACTCTACCCAGTGTGAAAAGCTGGAGCTTGACAGCTCTGAATCTTTTCCTGTCTAGCCCCTATTCCATGACATCTCCTTCTTTTCCCCAACTGATTCAGAGGACAGATCTTTAGAAGAAAAGCTTCTCCTACCTGCAGAATGGAGAAATTGATGGGGAACCCCCACAGGGCCTAGAGGCTCCTAGAAAAAGCTGCCCTGCAGGAGGGAACAGTGGATCATTAAATGTCATTACACCCACACAAAGACACCTGCTCCCCTCAGCTTCCCTCCTCCAGGGCTCCTCCTTTCCCTTTGCACTCCCAGGCAGCCTCTGTTGAGAGGTTCCTCTGACAACCAGAATCTGGGGATGGAAATATCCAACATGAAGAGGAGGAATCACCAAGGATGCCTGTCACTTTATAGCTGAGCTACCTTTCTTTTTTTTTCTTTTTGATTTTTGCAAGGTAGTGAGGGTAAGTGACTTGCTCAGGGTCACACAGTTGGTATCAAGCATCTGAGGTCAGATTTGAGCTCAGGTCCTCCTGACGCCTGGTGCTTTATTCACTGTGCCACTTAACTGTCCCCATCCCTCTTTTTTTTAGGTTTTTGCAAGGCAATGGGGTTAAGTGTCTTGCTCAAGACCACACAGCTAGGTTATTATTAAGTATCTGAGGTGGGATTTGAACTCAAGTACTTCTGACTCCAGGGCCGGTGGTCTATCCACTGTGCCACCTAGCTATGCCCCCCCCCACCCCTCTTAATAGTGACAAGCAGGTTCCTGAGATATGGTGGTCTTTCTGGCAGTGTCACTACTAAAAGCCCAAAAATGTATTCTTTCAAAGGAAGGTAATCCTGGTCCTTTGCTGTATCTCTTCTTCTCTCATCTCTCCAAAGTAATTGAGCATCAATGGACACACCTTTGGAGGTTCCCAAGATTTTTTTCAATTTTTATTTATTTAAGGCAAAGGAGTTAAAGAATGACTTGCCCAAGGTCACAAGCTAAGCAATTATTAAGTGTCTGAAGCCGAATTTGAGCTAAATCCTCCTGACTCCATGGTCAGTGCGCTATTCCTTGCAACACCTACCTGCCCCTACCCACCCCATTTTACAGATGAGAAAACTTTGGATATTCCATATCTTGTAAAAAGATCATATAGGTAGAAAGCATCAGAGGGTGAAATTTGAATTCAGTTCCTTGAATGTATATTTAGTATTCTTTTCAGTACTCCTTCCCTTAAATTAGAGGATGGGGAGGTCATTCTGTGACCAGGAGTCATTATTAGGTAAATATCAGAAATCTTTCCACAACTGGAGTCAGGGCTCAGTCTGTGATTTGGTTTAGAGTTTAATTTGTGACTAGGATTATGAATGAGGAGTCTGTGAGCAGGAACCAGTCCATCAGGGCTTTATGGTACAAGAGAAAAATATATTGAAAAATATTATGAAAGAAGCTAATACCTTCTGGGAAATTGAGGTTTTATTCAGATTTGGTTGGACTAAAATCAGGGGTTCTTTACTTGGGGTCTATGGAATTATTTTTTCCTTAACATTTTGTTAACTATATTCCAATTGATTTCCTTTGTAATCCTATATATTTTTATTTTATGAATGTAAAGATATTTTTCTGAGAATGAGCCCATTGACTTCACCATTCTGACAGCCTAAAGGATCCAGGATGTATACAAAAAAGATGGAGAATTCTCTGTTATGAAGTTTTAAAGTCCCCATTTAACTTTAGATCTCTAAGATATTGATCCCTGCCTCATTTTGAGTGACTCTTAAATTAAGGAAGGCTTTTCCCTCTGTTTAGTTCATTTAACATTATCCTGGTCTTACATAACAAAATTTGACCTATATCTCAAGCAAGGAAGGTGTTAGAGGTCCATGCTGGGGAACAATCCCCTAAAGACAAAATTGGGACACCCTTGGATAATCAATAATGATCAAGGTACATTTATAAAAATAATCTTCTTGTCTCCCCGTCCCCCAGTTGAATCTGGGTTTTGCTATGTAAGGCGCCATTCCAAAAGTGCTCCATAATCACCAGAACCCACTGATCCAGTACCTTACAGAGCTAAGCTGGGCTCCAGCTTCTCAATCCCTTTCCCATGTTAGTTAAGAAGTGAAAAGGATTAGAATTAGGTTTAAGAGTCTGGAAGGTGGGTGGAGCCAAGATGGTAGCATGGAGGCAGGAATTCCCAGAAGTTCTTCCCTAGAATACTCCAAATGCCATAAAATTATGATTTTCATCAAATTCTAGTGGCAGAAACCACAGAAAAACTGAGTGAGACAATATTTTAGCCTGAGACAATTTGGAAGATCCATAGAAAAGGTCTATTTCACTGGACTGGGGTTAGGAACAGCCTGGAGCTGCAGTCATGCTGTGCCCAAATGAACTCCAACCTTCCAGGAATGGCAGGTGGGTCACTTGGGTTGTTGGCATGGCAACAGGAGTGGTTTCCTAGACCTCTTGGTCCAGGGATCTCCAGGAACAGCTTGGAGGAGCAGCAGGAGAACTCTGCCACACCAGAGTGAGTGGAGCCCAACCCAGCGCTAGCAACAGGGTAGCTATGTGAACCTATGAAGTTACCTAGTGGCTGCTTCCAGAGCACACAGCCCACACATGGTAAGGGGGTTAGGAGAGACTAGAGATCGTGTGTGGAAATGAGCAAACAATAGAAGAAAAAGAATCTGAGCATAGAAAATTGCTTTGGTCTTATGGAGGTTCAAAACACACACTCAGAAGACAAAGTCGAAGCTTTTCCATCCAAATCCTCCAAGAAAAATAGCAATTGCTCCCAGATTTTGGAAGAGTTCAGAAAAGACTTTGAAAAGCAAGTAAAGGGGGGGAGAGGAAAAATTGGGAAGAGAAATGAGAGAGATGCCAGAAAATCATGAAAACCAAGTCAGCAGCTTGGTGAAGGAGATGCAAAAAAATTGAAGAAAATAACATGTTAAAAACCAGTTTAGGTTAAATGGAAAAAGAAGTCCAAAAGGTCAATGAGGAGAAGAATGCCTTAAAAAGAAGAATTGGTCAGATGGAATAGGAGATAAACAAAAGCTCTCTGAAGAAAATAATTCCTTAAAATGTAGAATGGAGCTAAGGGAAGTTGATGACTTTGCGAGAAATCAAGAAACAATAAAACAATACCAAAAGAATGAAAAACTAGAAGAAGAAAATGTGAAATATCTCATTGTAAAAACAATTGACCTGGAAAAACAGATCTAGAAAAGATATTTTAAAAATTATTGGGCCACATGAAAGTCATAACCAGGAAAAGAGCCTAGATTTCATTTTTCAAAAAATAATCCAGCAAAATTGTGCTGATATCCTAGAAGCAGAGGGGAAAAATAAAAATTGATGGAATCCACTGATCACCTCCTGAAGGAGATCCCAAAATAAAAACCTCTCAGGAATATTATAGCCAAATTCCAGAATTTCCAAGTCAAGAAGAAAATGTTACAAGCAGTAAGAAAAAAATTCAATTACCATGGTGCTACACTTAGTATTACACAGAATTTAGCAGCATCTACAGTAAGGACTCGTAGGACTTGGAATATGATATTCTGGAAAGCAAAGGAGATTGAATTGCAACCAAGAATCAACTACTCAGCAAAACTGAACAGCCTCTTTCAGAGAAAAAGATGAACTTTCAAAAAAAAAAGAGTGTGGAAGGGAAGATCCTCCCAATCACCCCTTGACTGAATCCTTGGTTTCATCTTCAACTCTTCATTTGTCCTTCCTATACATGTGCAATAGGGGTGTAATCACGTGTTCATGGAGGAATAATACTTCTGGTGTGAGGGTATACACCCCTTTCTGGGCTGCTCATCTAATTTTGCTGTCCATCTGTTTCACCCAGCTCTGTGGTTCCAACAAACTATAGCAGACCCCAGTAAACCATTTCAACAGATTGGTTAAATCGGGTAACCAATAGGCCTCAAATTCATAGGCAAATGAGGGAGATGTTTGCCCAAGTATGTGAAGACTTTCCTTGATGGAATTGGTGAATGAGAACAATTCTTTCCATTGGCCATAAAGGTGGCTAAAACAGGGAATGTGAAGTACTTAGAGCTCGGTCAGACATCAAAGATGCCAAGGTCATCCTCTGTATCTCAGGTCCCATCACAGCTGCTCTCGCTTTTATTCTGCCCCTGGATTTTGATGATTCTGGAAGAGAGAATGAGTCTGACAACTTTGTGCAATTCTGCCTCCCTTAAATCTAATTCACATGCAAGTCAAAAGACATCAACCCATGATGCTCTTGGTCTTCAAAAATGAAGAACAAAGCCCAACATTTACACTATACTGTGAAACTTTGTCCTTTTTACTTTTACTAATTTTGTATAGGTCTTGTATATCAGTCTAACTTGCTAAGTTTTTTCCAAATATTGGGACTCCCAAGTTCCTAAGCCTGATGATTTCCTTGGTTGTTCCTCCCTTTACATTATTAAATTTCTACCTATGATTAAGGACAGCTATGCTGTGATGTGATAGAACACTAAGACTGGTCTTAGACACTTGATAGCTGCATGGCCCTGAGTAAGTCACTTACACTCTGTTTACCACAGTATCCTCATCTTTAAAATGAACTGGAGAAGGAAATGGCACAACTTCAATATCTCTGCCAAGAAAATCCCAAATGGCATCACAAAGAGTCAGATATAACTGAACATCAACAACATCTATCATCTAAGGGATAAATCAAATGCCTTCCTGTCCTTGAAGCCTATCATCTCTCCTATTAGCTACAAACATTCGCATCTCTAACTTCACTGCTATCTTATAAATCTCATGCACTTATCATGTAATGTTGGCTATTATCATATTGGTATCTTAAAACTCTTGTAGACTACAAGCTATATGAGGTCAGGGACCTTATCTCTATTTAGTATCTCCCCTAGCACCCAGTAAAATACTCTGCATAAAGTAGTCCTTAATATTTGTTGAATGAATGAATATTGTTCTGACAAATTTTGAATTCAGTCTCATTCTTCTTTTATTTTTTCTTGGGGGGTGGGGTTTGCAAGACAATGGGGTTAAATAACTGGCCCAAGGTCACACAGCTAGGTAATTATTAAGTGTCTGAGGACAGATTTGAACTCAGGTTCTCCTGACTCCTGGGCCAGTGCTCTATCCATTGTAGCTGCCTGGAATCTCATTCTTCTTGAGGTTCCTCTAACAGAGTTATACCACCAGACCTTCTGTGGCAGTAAGCTCTTGTAGCTTCTGCCAACCTAAGTCTGACCTACTTGTAGAAGGAATTCCTCTGCTCTCCTATTCTAGTCTGTCTCTACTGCTTAGATTAATTCCCCTGAGTTTATTAATTTGTGTCAAAGAGACACATCTCTTTTCTCTAAGGCTATGGAACTGGGGATTTGTCCCGATATCTCTACCAGTTTCTAATCTCAGATGATAAAGCTAAGTCTTCTAGACCTCACTGGGAGTTGCAAGCAAGGTGTTCATGTCCCAGAGAGACGGAAGGAACAATGAAGGACTCTGCCTCCTCATCAAACTGTTTTCCTCTGGTTACCCTAGTCTTTTATACTTTGACACATGTCATGGAGCTAATGTAATACCCACAGAGAGATGATGGGATTGACTGGTAGGCAGACCATGTGGAACATTAGATCATTAAGTGGAGGAGAGAAATCAAGATATTTTAGATGTTCAAACCCCAAAATGGAGGCATGAAGGATAGTCTTTCTCCCTGAATAATTTTCAATCTTCCTTTCCTGGGTTTCCACTGGCTGGTATCAAATGTATGATTTCTGAGCGGAGGTCAGGGGCACCCAAAATGATGGAAAGCTCCTCCTGAGATTGTCCAATCTCCAGTAATGATGGCAGGGCTGTTTTATGCTCAGTATCTGTAACAGGGACACGTCCTCCCATGAAGGATGGCTCAATGATTGTGCAACCAGCCTGTCTCCATTACTGCTCTCCTGACAAAGAGGCATAATAGCAGAAGGCTCCCACACTAGAGGTGATGAAGATGGGTACATGATCACAAGCATACAAAGCTCATACATGAACATGTTGGCATTTCCACAACATGGAAAAGGTGAACATTCTTTAGCTATATGTTGTTTCATGGTATGGCTTCCAAGATAGCCCAACTGGCAAGTTGCCATTAATAGTGACAACATCAAGGGTTGACTGGGATCATTTATTCCAATTTGGTTTTATTTTCCATGGCTTTAAAGGAGTAATTTTCCAGTCCATGGTAGAAACTTTAAATGAATACCAAAACCCAATTTGCCTTGGTGATTTATCCCTCTATTTTCCCCTGATACATTCCGTCCATCATGTTTACAGCTCCTATGGAAAGAGGATGGGGACAGATGTGCTCAGAGATTAGGGTTGACATTGGAGAGAGAGAGAGAGAGAGAGAGAGAGAGAGAGAGAGAGAGAGAGAGAGAGAGAGATTAACTGAGATAGGACTCTATCCCTTGGAGTAATAAAGGAACAAAATAATGGAGAGATGAACAGGTAAAAGGGGTTCCCTGGAATAGTCTCAACCTAGGGTCAATAGGCAGGAATTTGAGCAGGATGCCAGTGAGTTGTATACTCAGGTCAATACTTTCCTAGGTTTGAAGTGGGGGCAGCATTCCCCTGATCACTGTGCTCCATCCCCTCACTTCCACCTCCTCCTTTCTGGGAGAAAGGAAACCAAAATAATAATGTCTGCAAGAATAAGAAGATTAGATGACTTCAAGGAAAGAGAACAAAGGCTCTAAGGACCTCTCAAACTGAAAGATATATGATTGGATGGGAAGAGGCTGTTTCTAAGACTTTGGGATTCTTTTAGATGTCAGTGGCCTATCAGGTAGAAAACTCAGCAACTTAAAAACAAAGTTCATCGTTCAACTGTATTTCATCGGGGCCATCGAGACTACATGTAATCTCAGTCTAAAGCTCTGGGGCATTTTATGATGGCTGGCACAAGGATGACAGGAGAGAGGACAGAAAGGAGAGGGGGAAAATAGTACTTGAAATCCCTTTCTATTCTGATTGTGACAAAGGGGAGAGACTGAGAGAAAAATAGCTTCATGTGACCTTGAGCCTTCATCCCCTGGTCCTCAGGCCTCTCTTCTATTAAAGGAACATGTTGGTCAGAAGTAGAAATGTCTATGGAATTCAAATCTCCTCTGTGATACTTTTTTTTTTGTATTTTTGTATTTTTTTTTGAGTCAATTGGGATTAAGTGACCTGCCTGATTCCAGGATTAGTGCTCTATTTACTGCCCCACCTAGCTGCCAATTTTTGCCACTTCTATGTGGCTTTGGACAAGTTACTTCATTTCCATGAGCAAAATAAGAACATTTGTATTAGATGATCTCTGTCAGTTTCCCCATCTGTCAAAATGACCAGGTTGAACTAGATGAGTTCTGAAGTCGCTTCCCGTTCTAACTCCATGATCTGATGACTAAACAAGTTGAGGACTTGTTCTGTGATACTAGGATAGGAAAAAGGACTTTCTCTGAACAGCATAAGGAGCCACAGGGACCAGATGCCCTTCTCTGCCTTCTTTCCCAGGCCAGAGGTAAGATGAGAACCACAGTAGCAGGGAAAAAGGAAATAAAAAATACATGGTTTTCTCATTCAGTGAGGCTCTGACCTTGGCCCATATATACAAATAGATAGATAGATATAGATATGTTGCTATATATATATATATATATATATATATATATATATATATATATATATATATATATAAATGTGCAATTATATGAGCAATAAGCATGTAGTATATATCGTAAGCCTGTGAAAAGGGGAAGTTGGTAGTGACTCATTTGTCTTGGTGAACTCTTGATATTGGGGAAGATTCACAGCAACACTGATCTCAGAAGTTGGTGGGGAAGACTAAAAAGCATACCAGCTTTGAATAAAAGGAAACAAAACATGAGATTATTGAATATCTGCTATGTGTGATAATGGTGACTGTGTCTACCCAAATTCTAAGCACTGTGATAGTGTGCTCCAATAATGGGGACCTCAACCCTTTACAACATCCTGGATGGCTATGATAGGAGACAATTGATTATATATGACTGCCACCAACCCAGGGGTCCCTTCTCATGACCCTGAAGGCTGTCCAAGATGACTCACTTCCTTCCCCTCCCACTAGATTCCTTGCTGCCAAGAATATCTGATCGATTCCTTATAGAAATGTCTTAACTACTCACATCCCCCTACAATTGGGAACAGGTTTCATTGATTACTAGCCTCAAAGTTCAAATTGATTTCTCTAGTCCATCACTCATCTGGAGTGAAGGAGGAGTCCACATCCATCAAACAAACCTTAGAACCCCATGCTCATAGCTATCATCACTTTGGAAGTTGTAGTTTTTATTCCTTGATTTTTCCCATTCTCCTGCCTCACTCAATAGTCCTAGTCACTGACCAAGAGAAGTAGAAACTGGTCAACTAATTCCCAGCCCCATCACTCTGAGATCATCTCTGGTTAGGTCTTTTCTGTAACTGGCCATTTACATGTTGTCTCTCCCATTCGAATATATGTTTATTAAGGGCAAGCATTATTTGCTTTTTACATTGCTTTGTATCCTGAGCTCTTGGCACAGTCCCTACCACATAACAAATGCTTATTGATTGACTGGCAAGTGAGAAGCACCACCTATAGGACTCTTCCAAGTCAGGTGGCCACCTAGAACCTCCACATTTTCAGATCACCTAAAAAGTGTTCTGATCAGAATCTGTTCTAGTTTTAAGTCCTACCAAGTAATCGGGGAGACCTACCCTTTCTCTCTCTCTAGATACAATCTATTTTTCACCAGCACTAATTATACTATAATCATTTAAAAGTAGGATTGTGCCCTTGAAACCTGCATCTTTCCCCCTAGATGCTATGGGAGGTTAGAAGAGTATCATCCAAGAAAATCTAAATTTAAAATGGTTTTGATGTAGTTTTCAGTCTTAACAAAAAAGACCTGAGACCTGGGAATTTGGAGATCACTACTATCCCCAGACCTGGTAGGAACATTCCATAGCTGTAGGTTTTGAGACCCCAAGAAGCATTCTTAGTAGAGAACTATCATTTGGATAACCCTCATGTATAATGTATATGCACACATTAAGGGGGTAGTATACTGTTTCTAGAGTCAGAGGAAAGTTCAAATCTCACCTTTGCAAGTCACAACAGCTTCCTCTATAAAATGAATGCATTAGACTAGACAGGCTCGATGATTCATTCCAGTTTCATATCTCTGCTCCTGTGGGACTGAAAAGAAAAGAACAACACAAGTAGAAGCTGTTCCAGTGCAAGTGACAATACCATTCTCTAGTCACTAAAGTCTAGCACATTGTCATTTTTAATGCTCCAGGTCAAGAAGTCCGTGAATTTGTTTGTAAAAAATATATTTGGTGACTATATTTCATTATAGTTCATCTCCTTTGTAACATTACAATTTTTAAGCATTTAAAAACATTATTCTGAGAAATGGGTCCATAGGTTTTAGCAGACTACAAAGGGGTCCATGGTATTGACACACACTCACACACACACACACACACACACACACACACAATTTAACTGCTATACTTTTATACTTTAATTTTTTATCAGTTTCCCTGATTTTCCTGATTTTTTTTCTGTATTTGTATTAGGGCATGTTCTAACAAGTCTTCAGTTTTTCAGTTTGACTTACCCATTTCATTTTTTTGTTTGTTTCTATCTATGCCTTTTGCTCATCCTGAGATTCTTTGGATACTTAAAGGACCACTCAAGTTTCATTGATTTTATTAAGAATTATTTTATCCTAAGAGGACCACTCTGGTTTCCCTGTCCGAGGTACTTAACCCAAGCTCTCCCTAAAGCCTGTTGAGAAAGGACAAGGATTTAGAAATTAGTTTGTGTTAGGGAGGGGGTTGGTTTTAGAATGGAGCTTCATGGTCAGAAAGTTTGTCTTATATCTGCAGTCCAGACCCAGTTTCCTTGTCATCTCAGACAATGGATCCAGTACATTGTAAGACTCAGCCCTCGGCCCCTCTTTACAGGCAGCCTTGCCAGAGTTTGAGTTGGTGTTATGATCTCAGTTTAAAATTTAAAAGTGCCATTTTTGTTATTGCCACTGGTTAGATCCATCCATCTTAATTACATTTTCAATTTTGTCACTTACAATTCCATCCCATTTCCTTCTGGCAGCCAAGCCTGTCTATGAGGACCTGGGGGCCACCCTTTCCTGCTGGGTTTCCCCACCCCCAGAATTCCCAGCCCCATCACTCAGGACCTGCAAATTGCTGGCACCTGCCCTGGCTCTCTCTGCAGAGCGGGCAGAATAAATCCAAGTTCCCTCTTATCCCCCCCCCCCCCGCCCCCCCCAGACTAAATAGCCTTGGCAGTGTCCCAGAAGCTCTGATCAGAAATTTCCTTATTTCCATTCTCCATCATCTCTTTTGCTTGCCTGGATGAGTATTTCAGGGTGACCTCACATCTGGCCTCAGAGGGCTGCAAGAAATGATGTGATTCTTGGGAAAGCTCCCTAGGAGGCGAATCAGAAGAACCAGACTCTCATCTCACCTTACTGCTTCACCTTCTCTAAGTCATGTCACCTCTATTTGACTCAATTTCCATAGCTGTAAAATAACATTCATGACAATAGTGTGAAGATAAAATAAAACCTTAGATAAATGCATTCATTTAAGACCAAAATCTTTTCTTTAGGTTTCAAAATTTTCAATTAAAAATGAGATCAGGAGGGGACAGGCAATCAAACAGTACCCTTTCAAATTTTTAAAATTTTTAAATTTAAAATTTTTCATCTATGGTCACTAAACTTGCTATCTTGTATAGATGAGGTCAAGATTATTCTCTGAAACTAGGAGATTTAGGACAATTCTTTGGTGAAAAGTTAACCCCTAATTCTTACTCTGGACACAAAACAATTCCTAGTCAGACTTCAAAAATCCAGATTCAATCCTGAACCCTTTTCTCAGTGACCTTTCACACCCCCCCAGGCATACTCCACCATTTAATCCTATCTAGCTGTCTCATAAATACATGTATACTTCTAAATATAATAAAAATAATTTATATTTTTCTGTCCCTTTAAGGTTTTAAAAATAAACCTCCAAAAAATCTTAAAAATAAAATAAATATAAAATAAAAAATAAACCTTAAAATACAAAAGAATCAAATGACTCATTCATGGTTACACAGCTAAAAAGTACTGGAACCAGTCTTCATAACCACTGTTGCCTGATTCCAGGTTCATTGTCCTTATCATGATACTACACTGTCTTTCAAGTAATAATAGCTTCAATGTTTACAGGTTATCCCAAAAGTCTTAGTGTGCTATTAAGCTATTAAAACATAACACTTTAAGGTAATTTTAATATATATTTATATAGATAATAAAAATATTCCTATTTCTCTATTTCTTTAAGATTTTTTAAAATTTTATTTATTTAAAGCAAGGTCCCATAGCTAGGCAATTATTAAGAGTCTGAGGTTGGATTTGAACTCAGATCCTCCTAACTCCAGGGGCTGGTGTTCTATCTACTGTGCCACCTAGCTGCTCTCCCTTAAGGTTTTTTAAAATAAACTTTCAAAAAAACCCTTAAAAATAAAATAAATATAAAATAAAAACTAAAACCTAAAAATTCAAAAGAGTCAGATGACTCATTCACAGTTATACAGCTAGAAAATACTAGAATCAATTCCAGGTTAAAAGTCCTTTTCATGGCATTTCACTGTCTTTCAAGTAATAAAAGATCAAATGTATATAGGTTATCCCCAAAGTCCTTGTGTTTTTTTTTAAGCTATTAAAACTTAACACTTTAAGGTTTTTTAATTTTTAATGACAATCCTGTGAGGAAATAGTGCAAGATAAATTCTTTTAGCCTCTATACTGAGACTTCTTAATCTGGAATTCATAAATCTCTAAGGGATCAGTGGACTTGAATAAGAAAAAAACTTACATTTCTCTTTTCACTAATCATTTATTGAATGTTAGTTTTTCTTTGAATTATGAAAGCAAGGCAAGAAACATGACTCTGAGAGGTAATCACTACATTTCTTTCATCAGATTACCAAAGGGGTCTAGGAGACAAAAAGTCCCTACTCTCCACCCTCAGAGGCATGGTGTAGTGAAAAGAAGTCAGTTTGGAATTTTGACTCCAATACTTACCTGTAGATTTCTTAGTAAAGCATTTAACTCTCTGACCCTTCTAGTAATAAGGGACTTTGGGCAGACACCTATACCATCAGACCTAGGGCAGGAATTTCAGTGTGACCTCCTGTAAGAAATGGATCATGATTGCAATAGTCCCAAGGAAAGGAATTACCATCAGACAAAGCAGATGCCTCTTTCAGAAGGCTTAAGGAGGCTGAGTTTTGAAGAAGGAAGCAAAGACAGGTAGCTCCCAGAATTCAGTGGCTACTGCAGTGAAGCCTTTCTCATCTTTTCAACAAAGAAACACCCTTCCTCTCTCTACTACACCTTCCCTTAAGTTCCCAATCAGCCTGTTAAATGATCCTCAAAAAACAAAAATAAAAAAATACATTCTCATCAGTAGAAATAAACTGAGCTCATCCCTGGATCTTCTAAGATCTACACTTATCTGGATAGAGTCAGTGTGGCATAGTATCTAGAGTTATGGACTCAGCCTTGAAAAGACCTGGGTTCAAATCCTGACTCTTTTTTTCTGAGACTTCAGTTTCTTTGTATAGTCTTGGGATGTTTAAATGGAATTTAGTATAGAAATTATTGATGGAATGAGTTGGAATAAAGTATAGAAAGAACTTTGATAATTTGAAGTATGAGTGGAGAATGAGCTTGGGCAGCTGTATGGAAGAAATATCTCAGCATCAAGATGGCCTGGAGTTCAATCTTGGCTCTGATAACTTGTAGGATTGCCATGGGTAACATGCTCATTACCTCAGTCACGTCTCTACACTATAATTTGCAGGCAAGTTGCTAATTTCCATTGGTTACAGGCATTTCCACACTGGGACTCCTCTGAACTGATGAAATCACAATTGAAAACCAATTGGCATGTGGGAATGTATATATTTGTGAGGGATGGTCAGGAAGAGGAGAGAAAGTGGGATCAAAGGAATCCTTGATTAATTTGATGAGCTTCTAAGCCAGGACCTAGAATCAGGAAAATCTCTCCCTACTGGAATATGAACATTGGGACCTGGAGAAATATACATGGTAAGAGCATGATTGATCAGTAAAATAAACAAGTATAGTGAGCCAAATGAGGAATGACTCTTTTGGGATTGAACCTGGTCCAGGCTGGTAAACCCATAGTCTTGGGGGATCTCAGGCCATTTGCTACAAATACACACACATACACATACACATATCTGTGTGTGTTAAAATTATACCAACTGTGCTCTCCCTTCCCCTTCTCTGTTTCCTTTAAATACCTTGATGGTAGTTGTGCAATCAGCTGCTATTTGATTCTGTAATTTCAACAATCCTGAGGATGCAGGAAGATTTGGAAATATCCCAAGGGATTTCCATGCACAGTGCAAGATGCTATTCCCTCAGGCTCCCCCTTACCCTGAAATGGCCCCAATTTCTTCCTCCATTTTGACAACTGCTATCAGAGGAGGGAAACACATAAAGGTCAGACAGAGCCAGGAAATTATTGACCAGTATTTTTAGCCTTATTATAAGGAAGCAAGTATTTATTTTTCATGTTGTGATCTTCTTTGAAAATGGAAAAAACATCATTGTTGATGTTGTGAAAGAAGTAAGTTTCCTACTCTTGCTCCTCACTGTCTATTGTCATATTGTCCTTGAGCCTTCAGTCTCATCATGGACTGAATCCTGTCTCTCCATCCAGATTGTGAATTCTTAGAGGACAAGGAAGATGTTTTCTCTTTTGATATCTTTCTCACAAAACTGGATGCGTAGCAGGTTTTCAAGAAATGCATGTTGATTGGAGAAGAGCTGAGCAGAAAAATCTTACTGCCTGCCCCCAACAACTGAAGGGGAATAAGGAAGCCAAAACCAAGTGTCAAAAACCTGGATAATCCATTGAATGGATCCATAGGGAAAATCAAGTTAGGATTGGTTGGTTGGATGGTTAGAATTTTTGGTAGGGAGCAGGTTACTAGCAGCAGATTGGTGGAAGAAGCTGCCAAAAACCTTAACTCTGCTTCCCTTGATAACTTATGAGTTCCATTTATTGGTGCCCAAAATAAAAAAAAAACTTTTTACTATTGGTGGAGTGAATCTTGGTAAAGGAAAAACAATGATGGTGTCTGAATGTGGTGATTTTGGAAGTGGATGGGAGATGTCAAAAAGGGAAGCTTGAAGTGGAGGAATCTTGGAGTTGTATTAAAGTGAAGATAGTAAAAATGGCACCCAGAATGTTCTCCCAAGAAAATGTAGTGAGGAACCAGGTGCCAAAGTCAGACCCACAAAAATCTTTAAGTTTATTTTACTTATCTTTTTTCCCCATAGAGGATCCTTCCCCACTCCTCTCCTCCCCTTCCATCCCCTCCTCTCCTTTCCTCTCCTCTCTTTGCCTTCTTTTTTCTTCTTCCTTCTTCTTGTTCTCCTCCTCCTTGGAGGGAGATGAGGCCCGGACTCCTGGCATCTCAGTCCACCTTGACTACTTCTTCCTAGGAAGTAGAGTGGGAGAAAGTAGCCCTAAGAGTAATGTGGGAGGGAATCTTGAGTGAGGAGAGCAATGTTTTCACTAAATTATCTTTGCTCCGGTCATTCAAAACATGAAAAACTTCTGGACACTGGAGTTTAGAAAAGACATCAATAAATAGCTTCCAGAGTCAGGTAACCAGAATGGTCAAGGGCCTTGAATTCATGCCCTAGGAAGAGTGGCTGAAGAAACTGGAGAGGTATAGACAGAAGACTTCAGGGGAACATAATAGTTGACTTTAAGTATTTAAAGACCATCCTGTGGAAAAGTTATTAGACATCTTGCTTGACTCCAAGAAACTAAATTTGGAGCAATGTCTGTGAGTTTCAGAGTCAGATTTTAGTTTTACATAACAAAAAGCCCCATAGCAATTCGATGTCTCTAAAGGTAGAATAGGTTGCCTCAGGACATAGTGAATTTACTGTTGCAAATAGTCTTCAAACAGTCTTTGACCACTTGTCAAATATTTTTGAGGAAGGGATTCCCTTCCATAAGTAAAGCAGTTAAGACGGCTTCTGTCCTGCCTTTCCAATCGGAAACTCCATGGAAGGCTAGAAGCAAGAAGGCTTTATTTATCCTGCAGTTTAAGTCAAAAGCATTTAGTAAGCTCTTACAATAGTCCAGGTGGGTAGCATTGGATAGAACTCCAGGTCTAGAGTCAGGAAGACCTGAGTTCAAATGCAGTTTCTAACTGTGTGACCCTGGGCAATGTCATTGAACTCTGTTTGCTTCAGTTTCCTTTTCTGCAAAATGAGTTGGAGAAGGTTTCTTTCCCAAGAAAACTCCAAATGGGGTCATGAAGAGTTGGATATGACTGCATAATAATATTCTAGATATGGTCCTAAGCACTGGGAATACAAAGACAACAAAAAAGAGAGACAACCTCCACCCTCACTCAAGGAGCCTACATACTATTGGAGGAAGACAACATGTAGCTACTGGCTTCTTGAGTTCAGTTCTGCCTATGAGGAATCATTATTCAGAAAGCATGGGTAAAAATAAAACAAAAAAATTATTAAAAAGGTTACAAGACATAGGAAGGATGAGAGAGAGAGAGAGAGAGAGAGAGAGAGAGAGAGAGAGAGAGAGAGAAACAGCTAAGCAGCATTGGCTGGGCCATGGTCAGAGAAGACTGTGGCCCTGAGCTCTAGTCCAGTCCAGGTTTTTATGTCTTGCCTCTCATCCAAAAGGGCAAAGGGGGAACTCCTTTTCTCTTACTGGACCAGGAATTAGGTAGAGGGTAAAGTCTAAGGAGATCAGAATACAAATTTTACATTAAACAATGAATCAATGGCACATTAAGAATGGAGAGGGTCTCCACCCAAGCAACTCTTAAGATTACAATTGTTTCTGTTACAATCATAATTCTCTACTTCTAGTCAATTTAGATCTCAAGAGTAAGGTCTTAGTTCATTTACATCTCCACCCAAGTTACATTCACAATTCTCTTCAGCTTTCCCCTGCATCAAACACACAAAGGGGAACTGAAAAGATGAGGAGTGGGAAGAATGAGGGATGATCTGGAGACTGACTTGATAACTTGGCAATTGATTAACCATAGGATATGGAATATGAGATAATTTGGAGGGGGTGGTTCTCTGCTTCATTAGTCTTGCCTTTCCTGGCTGGAGCAATGTGTACAGATTCTTAGTTTCATTGAAGGATTAGCACCTCTCTCTTCCCCCTTCCCCCCATGCAAATACACACTTTGAGATACTTTGCTTCTTGGATTCAGGTTCTCACTCCAGATGTAAAATGGGATTTGAGTACTCCCACCCTCAGTCTTCATGGGAGCTATTCCCTGCTTTCCAGCTGTGATCCACTATGAATATCTCCCTCTTATCCACCTGCTCCCAGTTCCCATGAAGTCTTCTCAGAAGGCTTCCTTATTAAGCCTTCTCATAACAATCCTTCCACCTGACACTCATTACCCAAATTATCATGGTGTTCCTCTTTTCTCCTTTCCTACTACCACATAGGAGAGCAGGACCCTAGCTCCCCATTAAACAAGCACATCCTTTAGGGCAGAGTCATGTCTCCCCAATAAGAGCAGGGGCTGTTTGATAATGAAAAGTAGTATATTCTTTTTTCTGCCTTTTCCTCCCCACCTCCCAACAATTAGGGCTCCTCCTACAGTGGGGTGAGAACAACAAGCTCATCTCAGACAACCCCCTCCAGCTCGAGAGGCCCCCAGTTTAATCACCCTACACTGCTATTTTCAATCCTTCCCCTATGCCTGGTCTCCTGACTGGGTAATTATGCATATTTATCCATCTTTGGAGTCAGTGTCAGCACAGAGGTACCTAGGGAGGAGGGTGGGAGTAGGGAGGGGGATGGAGATGGAAGGGATCCAGTTGGATCTGCCTGTACAGACATGCCCTAGATAGGCAGAGGCACAACCAACAGAGCTACAGCCCGAGTCCTTCTTCTGTTGACTTTCCTTATTTTATAACAAGTCCAAATCTTGCATCTGCTAGGTTGTTACCCCCATTCTATTCACTGCCCTATGTCCTTCATTAGTTTTCTGGGCACTCTGATTCCCTCCTCCACCCCAGTTTTCCTGGCCTAGGCAAGAAATGAAAACATTTGTTCTCCACTTAATTTCAATGAGACAGAATAGAATTAAAAAATGCAACTTACTAGATAATTAAAGGGAGGAAATGTAATCAAGCAAAAGACCATGCAAAACAGGAATGATAAAGTTTACAAAAGCTTGAATGGAGCTCTGCCCAGAGATCTAGAATGGCTTGGAGGTGATCTTGAATCCTCAAAGATTGTGCCCTTGGAGAATAAGCTTTGACAGGTTCAGTCGTATTGTAGAAACTTTAGTCTGAACTGCTTGCTGAGTGCAGACAGACCCATCACTGTTAGGCTGGCCATTTGATAGGTAAATTATTTGGATGTGGGAATTAATGGGGAAAAAAAGATAAATGGAGATATCATAGCAGTCAGGGGATGGGGATTTAAATCTTACCTCTGGTAAGATTTACTGTATGACTTTGGGCGAGTCACTTGTCTACCTCAGTGTTCTCATCTGTAAAATGGGGATAATAGCATCTATCTTCCAGGGTTTTTGTGAAAAGTCAAATGAGATAACTGTAAAGGACTTCTGAGAACATAGTTAAGTGTTACTTAAATTTTGGTTGTGAATATAATCATTACGAACATTATAATAGTGATGATGGAGATAGTAAAAAACTAGTTCCTGATTGTGGGTATTAATATGGGTATTCGAGCCAACCAGAGTCAGATAAATGGGCAATTGAGAAGACAGCATAAAGATGAACTTTTTTTTTTTTTAACAAGGCAAATGGGGTTAAGTGGCTTGTCCAAAGCCACACAGCTAGGTAATTATTAAGTGTCTGAGGCCAGATTTGAACCCAGGTACTCCTGACTCCAGGGCTGGTGCTTTATCCACTGCACCACCTAGCCACCCCAAAAGCATAAGGATGAGAAGAAAACACTGAAATAAAAAAAAAAAGCTTCAACCAGACTTGTTCAAGTGAGCTGTTGATGACAAAAATGGGAAAAGGAACAAAGTAAAGATAATAACGAGTTCAGTCATTGTAAAGGAATCATTACAAATAAGGAGACAAAAACGAAACTATCAACTATTGGCTCTCCTTGCTATGGCAACAAAAGAAACAATTACAGAAAATCCAAATACATTGGAAGAGGATGGTTAAAGGTTATGAGCAATGCTGCCTTATAATCATATCCCCCCCCCCCCCCGAAAAAAGCCTTGGAAATAAAAACAAGTCTAAGGAAAACTTGGCAGGTGACCCACGAGTCACATCATTCCCACAGCATTTGTAAATGAAACTAGATTGGGAAACAACAAATCAATGACAAATAGAACGAATTTATCAGCATGTCTATCATGATCTCTTTTCTTCATCACGGAGAGAGACACCACCAGATTGGGTTCTAGTGCTTTAGCCTTTAATGTGCTATTCAAAGAAACAAAAAATAGCATTAATGAAAGTCAGTTGAGAAAAGCAGCTCCAAGTACACATTGAAGCGATACACGCTAGACTAACAATCTGGAAAAGCATCATTTTACAAGTTAAGTCAAGGAGGACAAGATATACAAAGAAAAGAAAACAATAAATTACTGCTCTCCCCTCATCCCATAGAGTCACTTGGAAGAATATCAGCCACTGACATATAGACACCTTCTTCATTTTAGAAAATCTTTACGTTCCATTGACTACCCTGGTGCTCACAGCTTGATGACTAGATTCTCCAGTACCATTGAAGAGTTTGGGAATAGTCTAGGCTCTCTGCCATTGAGCCCAGCCCCCACCAGTGACGTTTCTGGGATGATCTCGTGCATGCCAGTTCCATTTAATTACCAACAGCTTTCCTAGTAGCTTTTACAAAATACTATATACTCCAAAAGGTAAAGTAACAAATATAAACTTAGAATTATCTATTCTATGTCTCAGGGATTAGGATTGTGTTGCCCCTGGAATTTGGAAAATTTGAGTAAATTTTTGACCCTCCCTTCATACCAAAGAAGAAATCTGAATTATTAAGCTATTAAAAGATTAAATATGTAGATATTATATAATAGTGTACATATGTTTTATGTATTTTTGAGTTTTTAAACTTTTTCTGTGTCATCTGCATGCTGCTTGTCACTTCCTCAAAACTCCCAAAATATTCCCATTTAATTTCATACGTTGATTCAAATCTCTGGGAAGGAGAGGAGGAAGGGAATTCAGTTCCTAGCCCAGTTTAGCTCCTATAGAACACATAGTCCCCTTTCTATGTCCAAAGTCCCCTTGGCCTTGATTTCCAGGCTCCTCACGTCTCATGGTTTCCTTGTCAGACTGGTTGGCCGCAACATTTCTCATGCAATTCTGGCTCCAAGATTGCCATACTTCAAATCTTCGGGGTTTTTTTTTTGGGGGGGGTGTCTCTGTGGACAACTGGAACTTAGAAAGACAAAGAAACTTGAACAAGACAGTCCTAGTTCTATTCTTAATGCCCCCATCATAGTTAAACTGTACTGATCTTCACCCTCTGGGAGGAGAAGGAAAGAGCTCACAAGAAAGAGAGAAATTGTTCTGCAAGATATAAAAACTCAGGGAAGCAGAGTGCTTCAATGTTAGGAGATGTGGGCATGCATAGACAAGTCATCTTATATTTGTAATAATGAACTATGAATGTATTAAGGCCATCCTTGATGGCTATATGAAAAGGAAACACTGAAGCTTTTCATATTTTCACTATCACATAATTGATTGAAAAATGCAGAGAATATAAGATCTTGCTCAGCTTAGTATTTGTTGATTACAAAACATTATCTGACTCTTTAGAACAAAAGATACCCTAAAAATCTCATCTCCAACAAAGTGTCTCCCATACATATTGTACCATGTTCTTGGATAAATGCCATTACAGTGGTAACTAGTCAAAGAATTTCCTGAAGCAGATTCTAACCTTTGCCTTTATATCCCCAGTGACTAATACAATGCTTATACTTAAAAGACATTTAATAAATATTTCTTGGATTGAATGGAATTGAATTTGTTATTTGCATTAAGCAAAGAAAAAAGAAATCTACTTTAGTCTGAGTGTTCATCGGGACTTTGAGTGGATGGGAGAGGTAATCAAGCTCTCTCTCTCCTGTCTGCTCTCCCCACACTTTATAAATGCTCTCTAAATGTTTTGGGGGTGGGGTGGTAAATTGGTAGATAAGCGAAAGAAATGTAAATGATCCCCAAGCAAAGCTTAAAAAATTATATGCAATATTTATGGATGGCTTTTTGTCAGCTTAGGTCCTCAAAATAGAACCAAAGGTGAAAGCTATGGGCTCTGTGGGTTTTCTTCTCTGCATTTTGAGGAATAACATCTTGTTCCAGATCTATAGATCGAGTCTTGAAACAATCAGCTAAGCCACATAGTTGTAGCATATAGAATAATTTCATGATTGTGTTGTAACAGCAACACAAAATGACTTCCCAGCTTCTGACATGGGCTGATGACATCTCATTAGTTTTTCTTACCTTCCCAGAATTCCAGGCAAGTGATTGGTGGAGTGACAAGATATTATCTTTTGCTTCCATTCCCATACCTATGCTTCGAACATAGTAATTGATTTAAAGGGTAAAGGAGTAAAAGAGGGAATGGGGAAGAGGGGGAGGGTCTCTCTCACCCATGACTGACTTTTGAAATTTTTTTATTCATCATAGAGAGACGAGATTTGATGCTCACATTCTTGTTTGGTGCCTATGAAATCTTATCTGTAAATTTCTGAGTCCAGGAACCTCTATCTCTGCTCAGACAGCCATTATTTATACAGATACAGCTCACTGGAAGTTTGGGTAAGAGGCTCCATGGTTCAGGGGATTCAAGGTGAGCACATGGGAGAAAAAAGTGATGTATGCCCACAGCCTGCATTTCTGACTTAACTCTTAACTCTCCTGAGACAGACTCATGTTACCAATATAGAGGCAATGATCAAGTTGACATTCATTCAGGGCTACATATATCAGGTCCCTAAGGGATGGATTAGTAGTCAGGTACATGAGTTTAAACAGCTACAAGATTCAGTGAGAATGCCAATGGACAAAGGATTCCCTACATAAATGTGAGGTCCTTCCAATGTAAGTTTTTTTCTCCCTATACTTACTAATATTTAAGTTAAGTCAACAAAACTTTTATTAAGCGCTTTGTTTCAGGTACTATCCTTGCCCTCATGGAGCTTACATTCTAAAGGGAAAAGACAATACATCAAAGGAAACAAAAGAAGGATCAGGGAGAGAAGTATTCAAGATTGGTAGACTCCAGAGAGTCCAGACTGAAGCTTGAACTTTTTTTGTGAAAATGGAGATTTGGGGAGGAAGCAGTCAGTTAGAGGAAGGGTCCACGGGGGGAGGGTAATGAGAAGAAGTGATAAGTAATATACCTTAATGAGAAGTCCCACAGTGGAATGACCATCCAGAGATCCAAGCTTGACAGACTGTCCATCCTGAGATAAGTGTTTCCTCGAATTGTTCTCTGATATATAGATACTTTGACCAGCCCTCATCCCTCCACACATCCTTCTGTTATTGTTGTAGGCCTGGCATTCCATCAGATGGTATGGTAAATAAGATATTCGACTTAGGATCAGGAAGGGCAGAGTTCAAATCCTTCTATGCTATTTATGAGCTGTGTGACCTTGGGCAAGTCACTTAACTTCTCTAATCTATAAAATGAGAACAGTACTCTGTCTCACAGAGTACTTATGAGTATCAAATGAGATATTTGTAAAACATTTTACTTTATTCAGCACCCATTTCCATGTATATCTCCAGCAATTAATAAATTGAATTCGCTTGGCAAATCTTTAAGCCCTATACACATACTAGCTATTGCTGTTATTCTTGTTAGAAAAGGGAACTTTCAGTGAGGAAAATCTCTCTTCATTTACAGAGCAACAACTCACCTGTAAATTAAACTCTTAGAGAGTTGACTGGTTGTCCAGAAGGCTGAGTGACTTGTCTGCCCACTTTCCTATGGCCATGGCACTTAAAGGTGTCAAAGGCAGGTCTTGAAGCTGGCTCTTCATGATTTCAAAGCTAACCCTTGATATGCTGTACCATGTGGCCTCTCTTGAAGTACTCTGAATGGGAAAGGGCCATAATTTTTCCTCATTTTCCTGTCTACTCAGGATCATGGAACAGTTAAGGGTGTTGCTGGCTCAGGGAGGTTCTTTGTCAAACTCCCTAAAGGTGCATTTCTTTAGAAGAGGTAGTTTTAGAGATGGGTGAATATGTAGGCAAGGGGGAAGAGAACCTCTGTAACAACTTCTTGCCATATTAGCTTCTTTTTCTCTCTAGAGCCTTAGATTTAGAACTGGATGGGATCTTAGAGGCCATGGAGCCCATTTTACAAATGAGGAAACTGAGGCAAAGAGAGATTAAGTAACTTGCCTCAAACCAAAAAAACCTAGTATCTGATGCAAGATTTGAACCTGAGTTTTCCTGAATTCAGGTCCAGTGCCCTAACTACTATACTATAACTTAGGGAACATATGTGGCTTAGACACATTCTCAGAAAGGCAACTCATGTCTCTGATGCAGCAGGGCTCACCATGTCTTTCAGTGATAACATCACACTGTTTTGAAGGTCTTGCTTCCCTTTAATACATACCATGTTTCAGAAATATTCCACGTGACCTCTCATTTGGAAAGAGGGTACTCTCTCAGGTGTATGGATGTCACTTAAATAATGGCATATATGTGGTATCAAGGTACCCTGAGGGAGATTGGGAAGGAAGCATGTGCCAGGAAATCTGAACCATCCACCACCTTGACTATCATTTCCACTCAGTGTTTGATCAAGATAGCCCAAGACCTTGAACCAAAAAGTCTTGAAAATAATAGTGTCCCCCTCAAATATCAGACTTGCTTTCAGTCCAGGTCCCTACAGTTCTTACTGGGGGAGGGACCCACCTTCCCCATCAAACATCCCTAGTAGCTGTTAGTCAGCTGTCACCAATAGGTAGATGACTACAGAACACTCAACCAACAATCTGGCTTCCAACTCAGCCCTCAGTTATCAACCTGGGAAGTAATTCTAGTAGAGATGCAACCTGGCTTCTGTTCCCAGCACTGCTACTGCCATATCTACTGAAGACTCAGAAGAGAAAAGTTTTGCCACCAAAGTCTTAGACCATTAAAAAACTTCACATCAGAAATTGTGTGGCTTGTGTGGCCTTGGGCAAGCCACTTAACCCCATTTGCCCTTGTGAAAAAAAAACCTAAAAAAAAAGAAATTGATAGGCTTTTAAAATTTTTTTTGCAAGACAATGGGGTCCAGTGACTTGCCCAAGGTCACACAGCTAAGTAAATATTAAGTGTCTGAGGTCAGATTTGAACTCAGGTTCTCCTAATTCCAGAACCAGTGATCTATCCACCATCCACCTAGCCACCCCAAGAGATAGGGTTTTTTTTTTAACCAATGGAAGCGATGCTACAGAAGATTGATTTTCATCTACTTTGCTTTGAATCTTAAAGATCAGGGGACCTTCCCATCTCAACTCTAGCTGAAACATGTGTTGTCTCTCCCAAAAGAATGAAAGCCCATTGAGAGCAGAGGTTGCTGAATTTTCCATTTACACCCTCCAACACTTAGCAGTGTTTTGCAGAGAGTAAGCACTTAACAAATTTCTTTCTTTCTTTCTTTCTTTCTTTCTTTCTTTCTTTCTTTCTTTCTTTCTTTCTTTCTTTCTTTCTTTCTTTCTTTCTTCCTTCCTTCCTTCCTTCCTTCCTTCCTTCCTTCCTTCCTCCCTTCCTCCCTTCCTCCCTTCCTTCCTTTCATTCCTTCATTCCTTCATTCCTTCATTCATTCTCTGCTGGGTATTACTCCCAGGAATCCAGAGTCTTGTTGGATAATGGCCTGTTGATCATGTGATCAAGGCTGATGCTGCCAAGCTTGGCTCCAGTGGACACAAAATCAAGTTCAATTCAACAAATATATATGAATTGTCCAGACACTGTGTTAGACATTGAGGCTATGAAGACAAAAATGGAATTATCCCTGCCCTCAAGGAGTTTACATCCTATTAGGAGGATACATAATATCCACAATCATAGATTAAAAGCCAGAAGGGATCATGGTGATTAACTAATCTAATCCTTTGATTTTACAGGTGAGGAAACTAAAGTCCAGAGAAATTAAATGTCTTGCCCAAAATCATGAATGAGATCCAGAATTTGATCCTAGGTCCTCTTTCTTCAAACCCAGATCTCTAAGTAAGTCAAGTTGGTCACTATAGTAGGTTGCAAAGATCGTATTTTGGTCTGTACTTGAAATTCAGGAAAACTCACTACAATTTTCATGCTTCTCTCCAGGCCATCCTTCTATTACCTCAGATCTCTACTTCCTTTTTCTATTAAAAACACAGGTTTGATGAATTCAAAATTTGGGCATAGTCTCCATACATTCTTCACTAAGAATAAAGTGGCATAGAAAGTCCTTCTAATTCTCCCTACCGTGATTTGATTTTTTTAAAAAAACATGATTTAAACATTGAAAATGCACATGTGTGATCAGATTGATTTATTAAAAAGGGTATTTTGGAAGGAAAATACACATTTATTAGATTACAGCTCATAAGTGTCCTCCCTAAAGTATACAAAGTCACTTCAAGAAAAAGAGAGAACTAATAACTGGAGGCATCAACTGTCGCACTTTGTAGGAAGTGGTAGCAAGATATGTTTGAAGGAAGCTTGGGATTCTACAAGGAAGAGATGAGTATGAGTATGAAATAGATTCCAGAAATGGGGGTCTACATGCACAAAAAAGCTCGGAGACAACACATGGAACATCATGAAAAGATAACAGAGATCCAGGCCAGTTTTGATTAGAATGGGGGATGTTGGAAGGGGAGTAATCTAGAATAACACTAGAAAGGGAAGAGGAAGCTATATGGTGGAGGGTTTTAAACAATACCTGACATTTGTGATAGCAGCCTTCTTAGCTTCAGTTTCCCACTTCATATAAATACCAACCAATTCATCCTCACAGGGGAATTTTGAAATTTAAAAAAAAATTACATCTGGGAAAGCAGCAAGAACAGGACAATACAAATGGTAAACAATTATCAACTCTTTTAATGCTGAATAAGATGTTTTTCCTTTCATCCTAGTGCTGAGTACGTGTGCCAAATTTGGGCCAAAAAATGAATTTCAGAAGGATTCAATTATAGTTTTAGTTTGGGTTAGTTTCTTTCTAACTATCCTATAAATGAACCTAAAACAACTAAATAACAAATGAAACTGGCAGAAAACATGCAGTTTTCAACATAAATACTCCTGCACCCAAAGAGTTAATAGTTCAAAATCCTTGTTCAATTGGAGGTCTTAAGGTTTTATTTGTGGTTAATTATCATTCTTCTGCTCAGATGAATCTGATCCTGAGCATCATTATAACAGAGGCGGCTCTATTATACACTTCCATTACATGATCCTCTCATTATCACCATTATTATCATTACTATTGATATTACTTAGTACAGTATATGATTGTTTTGCTTATGATTATCCCTACAGGATATTTTCCATTCCTGCCAGTGACTTCATTCCCCAAAGTCCTCTAATTCACAATTTCACTCTTAATTTCTCTGACTATGTCAACAAGTCATTTGAGGTATTAGTTAGACTTGGGCACAGGTGAGATGAAATTTCTGGAATGGGTGGTCAAATGGGCCAGAATTTTGATTTGCAAACAGCTCAGGAGTCATAGAACATCCCAGTTGGAAAGGACGTTCTGAAGATATCATCTGGTCCTCTCTCACCCTCTTTTCCACCATACATTTCATAGACAAAGAAACTAAGGCCCAGAAAAAGGAAATGATCTGTCTAAGGTCACAAAGGCAATGACTTGCATTTGGATTGTGATTTGAAATTGGATTTTCTGCCTCTTACATACTACAGGCTGCCTCCCTGGAAAGGGGGGGGGCAGGAACAAACTGGGGCTGTCCAGGAATGCTCTACGGAAGGGTAACTGTGTGGGAACTTGGCTAAGGGATGGAGGAGGGCCTGAATTCCTCGGCTTAAAAGTGACTTTCTTTGGTGATGTGCCTGCTCTCCACTGGGGAGTCTTTGTTTCTCTTCAAAAGGCACCGGAACCGAAAAGAAACAAAATCCACAATCCCTCCCCCAGCCAGCCAGGAGCTCCTCATCTCACAGCTGGGAAGGGAGGGATGAGCTGGGAAAAACAGCAGCTAGCAGCCCCAGACACCTCGGTCCGGGATGTGCTTAGCAGTCCCTTTGATCTTGCCCAGGGGTTGCCATGGAAACCACTGGCAATAGGTGGGGGCGGGGAAGGGGAGGGAGGGAAGGCGGGAACCCACAGGTGGAACAGCATTTCTTAGCTCCTGGCTTTCTCCATCCTGTCTCTTAGATTCCTCTCTCCTCTCTGTCTCTGTCTCCCTCCCTTTGTCTCTCTGTTTCATTCTCTCTCTCTCTCTCTCTCTCTCTCTCTCTCTCTCTCTCTCTCTCTCTCTGTCTCTGCATCTCACTGTCTCTCTGTATCTCTCTTATATCTCTTACTAAGGTTGGAAATTAGGAGTTTTTGTCTTGGTGTACTGGAAATGAAACAATGAAGAAAAAAATTGATCCCTCATTCATTGGGAAGAGAGACAGAGACAGTGGACAGGGTTCATCTTTGCCTTCCCTCAGAAAGGAGTGAGAAATCTGTCTTACATTAGGTTTATGGTAGAAGGTATGGTTATCCTTATAGGGTTTTTATTTCCTAGCTTACCCCAGGAATGCTTTCTTTCCCAGACCATCTTGGGATGGGAGAGATAGGAAAAGGTATTTTAGGATAAGGGATGTCATAGGATAGGACTGGAGGATTCCAGAAGCCCAAACTCAAGAAATATTGGTCCACATTCATTATTTGTCTTCTAGGAATGTCTGAACCTCTGAACTATTCTAGAACAAAGTCCCACAGAAGTCTTCTCTTTTCTTATCTGGTGATGAATGAGTAAATGAAACTTATGTGCTGTGATAAATGATGGGAATAGAAATATAAAATTAAGGTAGCCCTTGCTTTAAAGATGTTCACAATCCAATGAGGGGAGACCATCCCTTCCATATGGAAGGTTTCAGATGCAGTGCAGATGGAAAGGCCTAGTGATACATAGGGTGAAGTGGCAGAGCAGATAATGATGCATCCTCTTTATTATCATTTCCATTGACAAAACAATATCTATTTCTGATGATGAACAATTTTACTGTGTCAAAGACTTTGGGTCAAGAGCTTGCTTCCTCCCCCCCCCAGGAGATGGGGTTGCTGAGGAAAAGGAGCTACAGCGCCTGAAGAAACAGTTGCCAGGTTATATTTCTTCCAGGTTTGTTTCCTTTGATGATGGGTATGGTGTCAGGTTAGTGGTCTGGGGGACCTGGAATTCCCAAGAGCTTAGATTCTCCATCCTGGATCGCTGCCACTGGAATTAAGGAAAGGTGGGAGCTCAAAGTTGACCCACTTGGCATGTTACCTATTGTTGCCTTCCTATGTCTTACTGCTTTTCTTAGTCTGTTTCACCTAACCAATCACTGTTTACCAAAATTTCAACCTTTCTCTGCCTCTCTGTCTCTGTCTCTGTCTCTATCTCTCTGTCTCTCTCTGTCTCTCTGTCTCTCTGTCTCTCTGTCTCTCTCTCTCTCTCACACACACACACACACACACACACACACACACACACAGAGTTGCTTCTTTGCAGCATCTCTGCTATCACAGGGATAAACTACCCATAAGAGCAGAAATTTGTATGTTTTTCTCTGGACCTCCTCATCATTGGGTATTTCCCTGGAGAACTGTATCTTCCCACCTAGATCTAAGGCTCCCAGTAAGCAAGAGCTAGGCCTCTCACACCAGATCAGGGATCCTCCAAGCATGTGGGGCCATGCTGGAGTTTCACCAAAGGCAGGAAACCTATCTTCCTCAAAGACCCAAGGACCCCACCCCCCAAGACCATGAAGGTTTCTACCAGCAGACAGGAGACTCACTGAGGGTAGGGCCTATTTCTATTCCCAGAGATTAGGGGTTACATCACCCCTACCTACATCAGACCAGAAGCCCTCCAGAGTCATAATTTCGATCGTCTCCCTCAGACTAAGGACTTTTTAAAGACAAGAAGTATCTCTCTCATAGACTTGGGGAGTCCAAAAGTTAGGATTACCCACCCTCTCCCCCATTCTGATATAAGACTCCCAAAGAATAATACCAAATCTTCCTCTCTGGAACTCTTCGTGGTGAGTGGTAATCTCCCCCAAAGTGAGGCCTCCCCAAGGCTGGCAGCTGGTCCTATTATACCCTTCTTTTACCCCATTCTAACTGACTATATAAACTAAAAGCAGACCTAGAACCCACCACTATATCTTCCATTTAACATCCATTCCTTTTGATCATTCTTCTTTTCTTTTTTCCCAAAGCTTCACTTTTAGTGTTGCTACATCAAATGCAAACTCAACCAAAAAGCCTCCACATTAACAAAAGAAATTTCTGTCTCTATTGATGTTTCTATCCAATCCCCTTTATCCTCTGTGCCATTTTTTCTCTTTTCCATTTATTGACTTCCTGTATCACCCTCTCTATGCTTGTCTTATTTATAAAATAGGGTTCGTTGTTAAACCCATTGCCAAGTTCTTTATCTAGCCTTTTACCATTTCTAGGCTAATAACCTTTAGGCTCATTTTATAAATGAACTCATTGAAGCTTTATTATAAAACAGGGCAGGATCCAAACTGGATTTTTCATTTAAGTATTTGCCTAAAAATAATTATTAGAGACATTTTACTGGAAAGGAGATTTGAGATAATATCATTTCAATAATAATATAATGGTAAAATCAAGAAACAGAGATAGGTATGGCAGTAGAACTCAAGTCTACTGACCTAAAGGGAGGGATGAATTTGACTGATTCATGTACCTTTATGAGGTCTTGTATTTTGTAGTTTCACTGAATTCCTAGCTTTCTTTTCTTATCCCCATTTTGCCATTCTCTGTAATTTCAAAAAGTCTCTGTGGAATACATTGAACTCAGCACTTTTCTTGGTAACAGGCCCTTGGTCATTCAGGAAAGTAGTTTGTGCCTTTTTTAAGTTATGTTAATTCTTTTTTTTGTTTTTATACCCCAGACATTTCTCTTTAGCATCTGACCCAACCTAGATATTGAATTCTTTCTTGCAACAAAGAAAAACATTCAAGCAAAGTTGAATTAGAATAACCATATCTGACCAAATGTATGTCTGAAGTCAGATTTCTAGTCCTAACATCTCTCCTAAGAAGAAAGTATGTGTCCTCATCAATTCTCTGCAACTGAGATTATTCATTACAATTAATCAGAGCCTGGTTTTTTTTTTTAGTATGAGCATTTTTTACATTATTGTTGTAGAGAGAACAGAAAGATACCAGGTTATGATTTGTTGCTGGAGGGTTCTTCTAGTCTTTTCAATCTTTTATAGTCAGCCCAATCCTTCCTTGTTATTTACATAGAACATAGAAAGATGATGGGCAGAGTCTGAGGGCCAAGCGGAGGTTAAAAGCCATTTCTTTACCTTCATTTCATTCAGTTCTTTATTTGAAGAGGTAGATACCTGGGGAGGAGTGGAGCATAACAAGAATGAAGATCTAAGCTAGGTTTCTAGCCATAAATCATTTGAGAGTTGACCTAAGGAAGAAGAGCACAAAGAGGAGATGTGCCCATAGGCAGGATATGTGTTACTTAGTGTGAGCAGCCTGGCTGAAGAGAAGGATTTTCATAGTTGCTGGCTAAAAGAGCAGAGGGCTTTCTCTACAGGAGAGAAGCTTCTACACTGCGGTACATCTTCTTACCCCCACCTCCACCCAGTGAATGAATGATGACAGTCTCTTAAAAAGCTGGCTAATAAACTTGTGACGTTCTCCTTCAGAGGAGGCAGTTAGGTAGGGCAGTTCATAGAGAGTATAGAGCATGAAATCAAGACAAGCTGAGTGCAAAAACTTAGTAGCACATCAGAAAACTTAGTAGAACATCACCCTGGGCAAGTCTCAATCTCTGCCATAATTTTCTCAACTGTAAAAATGGGAAAATGGCATCTGTCTCCTAGAGCTGTTAGAGGATAACCAATGAGAACCAAATGAGCCGAAATTTGAAAAATACTTAATGAAGTATCTGGCAAAAATTATGTGCTTAATTTTTTTCTTCCTTCTTTCTTTCCTCCCTCTCTTCCTTCCTTTTCTTCCTTCTCTTTCTTCCTCCCTCCCTTCCTTCTTTCTTTCCTCCCTTCCCTTCCTTCCCTCCCGCCTTCTTCCCTCTCTCCCTCCCTCCCCTCCTCCTTCCTTCCTTCCTTCCTTCCTTCCTTCCTTCCTTCCTTCCTTCCTTCCCTCTTTCCTTCCATGCATCCTTCTTTCCATTTCTTCTTTCCTTTTTTCCTGTCTTCCTTACCAACCACAGCATCATAGTAGATAGTAGACACAGATTTAGGGGACCCTGAAGAAACCTTCATAGCTGAAGGCCACCTGGTCTGGTGGGCTAGAGATCCAAGTAATAAATAGTAATATTACCAGAAGACATAAGCAGTTTTGGAAAATTAGTGTTTTCATTGCCTCTCTGGGTGTTTGCCTGGTTATACAATTTTTCTTGGATGTATATCCCTACACTTGGTTGCACTGGCAAATGTCATAAGCCTTTATTTGTGAGACCTAGTTTTTTCCAATTTTCCCACTCAGCGTATGTGTTTTTATTTATTTATTTATTTTTTCAAGGCAATCGGATTGAGTGACTTGCCCAAGGTCAGACAACTAGGTAATTATTAAGTGTCTGAGGCCAGATTTGAATTCAGGTACTCCTGACTCCAGGGCTGGTGCTGTATCCATTGTGCCAACTAACTGCCCCAATATGTGTGTTTATGAGAAAGTAAATTTAACATTTATGAAGAGAATTTCTTGTTATTTCATTAAATGTTTTTGCCTTGAATTAAGCACATCTATGGGTTTGTTTAGTAAAAGTAAATCCAATAACTCATGAGTTATGCTCTGGAGAGGATTTTGAGCCATGTAATGCTTAGAATTTATGATAGGAAAGCTTATGAGTTGGGGTGATCCCCATGATTCTGAGTACTCCCTAGTCATATGTATATTCTTCTCTTGGCCGTGCTTTTTTCATTCTATATCACTCCATAGATCTGCCTATTTTTTTCCCTGAATTCTCATATTCACTTTTCTTATAATGCAATCTTTTTTGGTTTTTGCAAGGTAATGGAGTTAAGTGACATGTCCAAGGTCATATAATTAGGTAATTATTAAGTGCCTGAGGTCGGATTTGAGCTCAAGTTCTCCTGACTCTAGGGCCAGTGCTTTAACCACTGAACCACAGAACTACCCCAATGCAATAATTTTCTGTTATCTTAAGATACCACTATTTGTTCAATCATTCTTCTAGCAGATGGGTTCCCTGTGTCTCTATGTACCTCTCCTTGTCACTCTGTCTTTGTGTCTGTCTGTCTCTCTCTGTCATCAAAAGATTGTGTGGCTTGTGTTTGCTGATGAGCCACCAAACATCAGAAATTATATTCTAGCTGTCACTGGGCAGTGAAGAAGACCAGAGCACATCGCTACATGAGCCTTGAACTTTTTCATTTCCTCTATTGCTCTGATTTCAATGATTCAAACTGTCTCCACCTCTCATGCTGTATTCCCATATTGCTTTTGGGAAATAATTACTTCATTGAACTATTACTTCTCAACTATTTGGCTCTATACTCTTATCTATAGAGCCACTCCTTTTTTGTCATCTTACATAAGACAGAAACAATTCGAAAGAAATTTTCACAAAAAGATTTTCAAGAATAGAAATTTGCAAAGTGAGTTTCCAAAGATTGCAGAAAGATCCAGTTATGGTACCTCAGTATTTCTTAAACCGTCAGTGAAGATTCTAATACAGTTTATTAGCTACTGAGTCGATTCCCATCACCAGTTGTAGGTCTGACTGAATTTAATACAATCAGCCTGTCTGGAGAACCACAGGGAATTCTCCTCAGGCCAGACTGCTGTTCTCAACAAAACTATCCCCATCTGGCAGGTGCCCCTTGTTCAGGTGCACGTATAAATCCTGCAAGACGGTGCAAGGACATATATGCTGCAGACGGAGGAAGGGTAAGGCCTCTCGCTGGAAACTGTAGATAAACCTTCTGTGGAATTTGATCCTCACAAGAATCATTTTACATTACACACAGTCAGAATCACACTTCTGAAGAAATCTATCAGCTGACCTGAGAAAACTAATGGTGCTGAGGAAGGAGGACTCAAATTCAGCCTTGAAGGGTGGGTAAGGGATGGATAGATGTAGATGAGGATGAAGAGCGCTCCAAATATGGGGAATGGTCTAATAAAGTTACAGGGTGGGGATGAGCGTATTACACTCGGTGCCCTTTTTTGCCATCAGCCTTTGGTACTAGTATGGTCTGCTACTCATGGTATACTGAAAAGAGATGGGATTTTGGAGTTAGAGGGCTTGGGTTCAAATTTCAACTCAACAATTTACTATTTGCAAGTCTCCTTGTTTCTTCACCTGTAGGATGAGAGTTTGGATGACATGGTCTCTAATTTCTCCTCCAGTTTGAAGCCTATAATCCTACTGACTTCCAGGTAATCTTCCATAGTGACCATTCTTGTGGGCTGTTTGGGGGACTTATTTGTTTTTATCCTATTTCATCTGGCTCCCTGGTCAGACCTAATGAGGTGGCAAGGCTCTGCCTATTATGCAAGGCTAATGGCTTGGCAAATATTCCCCTCTGGTATGCTGGCAATGACCTTCTGACTCAGGGGGTGGCAGGTACAGCAGAGAGAAGTGATGGCTCACAGGGTAAGATGTCCTGAGGAATGCAGGAATTTCCCTAGGGAAGGTGAATCACTAACAAGAGAAAATCTTGTTTGATGGTGGAGTCCATCCAGGAGAGCCATAAGGAGAGAGGCATGCCCTCTGCAGCAATGACTATGACTCTGAAGCATTAGTCTGGCCCACTGGAAAGAGGGTATTGGGAACAGGAGCACTAACATTGGAGATGACCATAGGAGTCCCAGAATGGGCTTCTTTCCCTTCTGGGGCACCAGAGGAGAATAGAGGATAACACTGGCACAGGAGACACACAAACAATATTTGGAAAGAGCCAGGGAGGCTTTGTAATTAACCCACCATTCCTTCCAGTGCTCGTTTAGTCTTAATGATTTCTTAATTCAGTGCTCATTTGGCGACTTTAATTTCCAATTAATTTTGCCAATTTTACTCTGAGGTATCAGCAGCAAAGTGTAGCTCCCTATATGCTGAGTCCCCATCCATGCTTTCTCCCTACCCCCATGCAATGAAGAGCCCAGAGTAAAGGAGAGAGAACAAGAAAATGAGAAGAACAGGAAGAACAGGGAGAACAGCCATTCCTGAACATTCTGGTCTGTCCTCCAGAAGCCAAACCTGGGTCTTGGTTTCCGGAGCTCCATCTCTATATGGCAACAGAGAAATAGATACTCACACTATCCCATGTCAATAAGACTTCTACAAGTACAGGTCTTTGCAGTGTCCCTATGTGAGAGTGCTTATGGTGAGAGAAAAGAATGAATGGGATTTTAAAATCCCTCAAACTCTGAATATGACATTTGTGACTCATAGCTGAGCAGAAAAAGAGGAAAGGAAAAAGACTTTGGGTGGGTGGGAGGTTCCTTTGGGAAGTAGGCGTCAGCACCACGGACAGCACTGAGGAAATTGTACCCATGAAGCTGAACCCATACTAGAAGTCTCATGGAACTTCATTGAGTAATCTTGCCACTAGGCAAAGAAAATTTGGAAAAATATACTTTTTTTTTCCTGGCAAGTGAGAGGGGTAAGGTTGAATACCCCCCTCTTACCAAGGATCTCTAATCCCTACCTCATCAAGGAAGCAAAATGTAAGGGTGGGTGCTGAGATAGAGGATAACTAAGACTGAGACTTATGTCAGGGTAGAGTGAAAGCATTGTAACAAGGGAACATAATATTCCTCAAGATTACTTGGGATAAGTTTCAGGATCCAGAAAGGTGGGGTAAGGAATAAAGTCAGGAATTCTACCTTCATGTAATTTATTAGAATCAACCTTGAGGGTTCAAGTCTTTCTTTGGCTACATTCTGGTGTGACTATGAATGAATCACTAAGCCCCTTTCTCACTGCTCTAGCTCAGTAGGATCAAGCTCAAATAGAAATGGATGGCTGCAAGCTGAGATTGACTTAGAAAAACATAAATTCACTTTATCTGTATTGTATTGTATTTTTATAAATTTTGTTAAACATTTCCCAGACATTTTAATTTGTTTCCCCCAGCTTGATGCCTCTGTTCTAGGCAACTTTCTAAAATAATAAGTTACATAGGATGTGTTGACCTTCTTTGGTAGAAGGAATTTTCTCTTCCACGAGGTCCCTGGAATAATAAAATTACAGATCTATTCAACTATCCCCTCTTCTTATATGTATGTTTTGACATTGTCTATGTCACCACCTTGTGTTCCCTTCCCTTGTAGAATGTATGACCCATAAGATCAGGGAATGTCATTTTTTTTGTCTTTTTATACCCAGTGTTCAGCATAGAGCCTGGCATATGGAGAACACAATAAATGACAATTGTTTGGTCAATGGGGTATATGGGGTGTTCAGGGAGCATTAGCATCTCTGATGTGGGCTGTCCATCCACCTTTGGTGTTCACCTGATTCACTCAACTCTCCAGGAAGCTGAATCATGTGCAGGGACCACACCCTGATAAAAGCATCTAGGCATATGACTAAACTAGTTTGAGGGTAACCAACAGAATGGAAATCTATTGGTGAGTTTAGTAGTTGTTTATCCCCAGGCATGTCCCCTGGTGGAATGGGAGGAGGACAATAATTTGTTCTAATAGCCATGAAGGTGGCCAAAGTAGGCATTGTGGAGCACTTAGAGCTTGGTCAGACATTGAAGACACCAAGGTCATTCATTGCTTCCTGAGTCACCACCAGATCTTTCTGACTTTTATCTTGCCAGGGGACTTTGGTGACTCAGGAAGAGACAGTGAGGGGGATGGCTTTGTGCAACTTTGCCTCATTTAAATCTAATTCATGCCCAAGTTAAGACATCACCCCCCCACACACACACCACACCACACCTCCCATTCCTTTGGTCTTCTTTGAAAGAAGAACAGGGACATCTAGGTGGCACGATGAATAGAGCAACACCCCTGAAGTCAGGAGGACTTGAGTTCAAATCCAGCCTCAGACACTTTGTACTTACTTAGCTTGTATTACCTTGGTTAAGTCACTTAACCTCATTGCCTTGCAAAAACCAAAAAAGAAAAGCAAAGAAATGAAGGACAACCAACAATTGATTGATAAAGCATGAAGTTGAAGGTCATTGATCTTGAATAGCTCCCTCCATGATTTTGTGCCTTAGTTTTTAATCTGTCAGTTGAAGAGACTAATTCTTGCCCCACCTTCCTCATAGGGCTGTCACAAAGATCCAATGAGATAATAAATGTGAGTGAGCATTGAAGAGAACAGTGTTTTACAAATGAGAGGGATTATGTGTCCCAATAGCTGAGCCCTCTTTCTGGCTCTGCTGTCAGTATGCCAAGGGCCTAGTCTCCTCCTTATTGGGAAGGGCATTGATTTTTGTGTTCCATCAAATACAAAAAAGGAGGGGTCAGTGGGAAGAGATGAGTGGTTTCAGTGTCAAATGAAGAATATTGAACTAAAAGCAGTAGAATGAAGGGGTTGGACTAGTTTAGAGGCAGCTGGGTGGTAAAGCAGATAGAACACTGGGTTTGGAGTCAAAGACCTGAGTTCAAATATAACTTCAGATGCTTACTTGATGTTTGACCTTGGGCAAGTCACTTAATCCTGTTTGCCTTAGTTTTATCTGTTGAAAATAGGGCTAACCATAACACCTACCTCTCTGGGCTGTTGTAAGGGTCAAATTAGATAATTTTTGCAAACTACATAGCACTTTGAGTACCTAGCACATTGTAAGTACATTTTAATCATCATCATCATCATCATCATTGATTCCAAATCTTGCTGTCTTTCTTATGTTCTGAGGTACTCAAAAAGTCTTTGACTGAACTCAGTGCAGTCTTGCCTCCTGTTCCATGACAGCCTGGCCTGTATAAAATGGAATGTGGGCCATGCTTTGTTATGACTGGCCAGGGCCTAGTGGTCAGACACTTAGGGCTCTGAGGTTTTTTGTACACTTTGATATTAGCTGGCACCGGGAGAATGGCTCTCCCTAGGGCTGCTTCCCCTCACCATGGCATCATTTTTATGCTTTCCTCATTTCTACTTCTGGAAGCAGAATTGACAGCCCATATGCTACCTAGACCTGAGCTCATCTTTAATTAAGTCCAAGGCCTCAGAGATCTCTAATTGCCAAGGAGATGGGGCCTAACTTCTAAAGATGGTTAGTCAATCAGTGGGAAAAAAGATACAAACTGGAAGCAATTCTCTTCCCTTCTCTCCTGAGATCTTCTTTTGGATTTATTTCTATCACTTACTCAGAATTAAACAAGACCACTAATGGAAGTGGATATGTGAGGAGGGCTGGACATGAGTTCTAATCCAAGCTCTTTCATTAGCTTATGGTATCCCTTTGGAAAAGTGACTTTCCCTTTCTGGAACTTGGTTTCTTCTTCACTGAAATGAGAAGTCTAGGAACTGATTTATACTTCTCCCCTTTGTCCCCTATAGAGTCAGCAAAGGTAATCTAGCTACCAAATGTGTAAGTGATGGTCATCATTTGCTCTCCGCCCCCCCCGAATAGTGACATTTTCTCCTGGCTTGTAACTTGCTCCTTGTTATAAGACCCTGGAGGAGATGGAGAGCAATAATAATCTCTTGCACTTGGCCAGCACACAATAATGTTGTTTATTTCTCCCTGTGCCATCTGTCTTTCCATAACCGGACTAGACAGGCCTAGAAAATATTTGAAAGAAAAAGTCCCAAAGATCCTGGGACTGAGAACTGGAAATGACCTGAAAAATAGCATTGGAAATATACTGTTGGTATTGGACCATCTGCCTGTAGAGACAAGGTATCATCCTACTTCAACAGTGACTTGTATTCTCTCTTGCAGCTAAGACTAATTTGCATAATTCACTTTTGTTCATAATATATAATCCTTTTAATAAAATTTACATATTTTACACATAAATGCCACTTAATGGCAAGGGTGATTATAAAAATCATAGAAATAAAGAGCTAAACATAACCCTGGATTTCATTCAGTTTGACACTTTCATTTTACCAATGAGGAAACTGAGTCCCAATGGAGGGAAATGCTTTGTTCAAGGGTCACCCAGAAAGTCAGATTCAGAGCCAGGACTAATGGGGCTTTGGTAGGAGGAGGGATATTGAAGTTAGTGTGGTGAAGGAGAAAAAGTCATGGATTTGGAGTCAGAAGAGATGGGGAAGAGAGGGAGGAGAGTGAGAGAGACAGAGAAAGACAGGGGCAGAGACAGAAAGAGACAGCTAGATGGAGAGAGAGAGAGAGAGAGAGAGAGAGAGAGAGAGAGAGAGAGAGAGAGAATGAGAGAATGAGTGAGTGGATATAGAAACAGAGAATTGGAGGGGAGAGATAGAGAGAAAGACAGGGAAGAAGTGGAGATACAGAAATAGAGAGAGTTGGAGGGGAGAAACAAAGGCACAGACAGACAGACCTGGGCTCTAATCTCTACCCTGAGAATGATAAGCTGTGTTAGCATGAGTAAATTATATCGCTTATCTTAGTCTTAGTTTCCAAATCTGCAAAATAGGTACATTAATTCTTAAGGTGTCTCCTTCACATTATTATTGTGAAGTACAACTGAGATAAATGTCTATGGTATTTTGCAAATATTTAAGCATCATATAAATGTCAGGTTTTTATTTGAGTGGCCCCACCCAGAACCTCCATTTAAGGAGGGCAGCTGAGTCAGCCATATTTTCATTTGTCACCATGATGCAATCCAGATTTCTCTATCACATCCCTACATTAGGTACCCTTCCCCTTCCTTTCAGATTCTTTTTAAGTGTTGTATTTCCCCATTAAAATCTAAGTTCCTTGAGGACTGGGTTTTTCTTTAGCTTGGTTTCTATTTGTATTTCTCATGCTTAGGGCAATGCCTATATACAGTAATTGCTTACTATAAACTTATTAGACAGACTTATTACTGTGGGAATGGTGATAATGAAATTATATTCATTAAGATAAAGTCCAAGAAGGCAGGGACTATGTCTTCTTTTATGTAACTAGCAAAAAGTTGTATATACAGATGGTGCTTAATAAATATTTGTTGAATGAATGATAATAATGGTGACAATGTTTTGCTGGGTTTTCCCCCTTTTTGCCCTTTCTTTTCATACTAAACATGGGACAAATGCTTATTGGCTGACTGACTAATGAATGAGGGTGATTTTGAAGTTGATGGTGAGGAGATGGAAGCTTCATTCCAATCCAAATGTGTGACACAGCCCCATTATAAGATATGTATCTGTGGTCAGTAGGTTAAGTGATGACTTCCCAGGTATAGTTCTTTATGAATAGAGAGAGTCATAGACACTAGACTCATGAGGGGGTTTCATTCCAAAGAGAGAAGGCAGGAAAAGAGCTACAAAGGTCAAGTAGTCCCTGCCCATGCCTTCTTGCAGAGCTATAGCCAACCAATCCCTTCCCAAATGGGGACATCTCCAATTGGGACAGATGTCTGCCTAGTGGGGGTATGAGATCTGCTTTGTATTTCCCACACAGGGGTCCAGGTTGATTCCTGGGGGATGCTGCTGAGCTGAGGCATATTCAAACCCAGTCTTGTGAGAGTGTTTTGAGACAGCTCATGCCCCTGCTAACCTATGGAGACAACAGTGACATTATAAAAAGGCCACAGGAGAGTAAGACAATTTTCCAACATGAATATCTCAGCATTTCTTTATCAGGAGTATTCAGCCTGTCCACATCCTATAGGCATAGCTAGGCTGGATTTCTAGGGCTTGTGAAATCCCAAAGCCCAGGTCCATTTTAAATTATGGAAAAGAATAAATCATTTTTTAAAACAATGTTTTTCTTACAACACCCTTACAAGATAAGAAATACAGATGTTATTTTACAAATAAGGAAACTGGGGTTCTGAGAGTATGACTTGTCCATGATAATATAGCTAAAATGTTTCTGAGATAGGAGTCGGGTCCAGGTCTCTGGATTCCAGGACCAATAGTGCTTCCATTAGATTAATAGCGTTGAACTCCAACAGAATTGGGGTAAGCTTGGGGAGGGGAGTGGTCACCAAACTGTATATAAGGAACCCTGGAGGTCACATATTGATTTAGTTTTGAAGGGTGATGTTATCTATCTATTCTATTTTTATTGATTTTAACTTAAATGTTTCCCAATTATATTTTAATCTGTTTGCAACTGAACCAGAAAGTGTTGCATGTGCCAAGGCTACACATTTGACAGCTCTGCCTTAGATCATACTGTCTTGAGAAGTAGAAAAAGGAGGAAAGGAGTTTATGCATCACACATGACCCCACAGACTACAGAGTCTTTTGACCAAAAAAGCTATTCCAGTTCCTCAGGGTAAGGATGCTTTCATGAGCCAAACTAGATCAGAGTATAGAAATCATTGCTCAATTACTGAAATGTCTAAATGAATCTATGCTCTCATCCATACAGATGATCTCATCCATATAGTCAACTGAGGCAGTTGCAATGTAATTTAATTAAATTAAGTTAAATTATAAATTAAATTGTAAACTCTTTGAGGGCAGGCACTGATTTTGCCTTTCTATCACATTCTTTTTTTTTTGCAAGGCAAATGGGGTTAAATAGCTTGCCCAAGGCCACACAGCTAGGCAATTATTAAGTGTCTGAGACCGGATTTGAATCCAGGGACTCCTGACTCCAGGGCCGGTGCTTTATCCACTACACCACCTAGCCGCCCCTTTCTATCACATTCTTAATAATTAATGCTCATTGACTTGATTTGACTTGAAATACATACTGAGATTAAGGGTCAATCAACTAGGATTTGAGTCTTGGTTCTGTTTGCTAGCTATGAGTTAAGTCAGACACCTAATTCCCCTGACTCAAGTTTCCTTTTCTATAAAGTGAAGATAGCCCTTTTTCTACTACCCCCCCCCCGACAGCACTACCTCCATGAGATTATATAGTCATAACTTTGATGCTTTGATGGCTCTGTAGTCTATGATGTGATTCCTAAGGATTGCAACCACTCCAGACCTTCTCATCATATGGGATGCGATTCTTGGCCATGGCATCCCATAAATCCTCCAAAGGTGTTCCCCTAAATTTTGGGGGGTCTTCCTCTGGTTTGCTTTGTATTGTATGCATAATATCAGTAAATGGATTTTCCCCTATGTTCTCTTCATTTGGAACACATGACTAATTCACCTTCACTTCTTTTTTATTCATCTCTCTAATGATATCTTTGATGTTCCATTTCCTTGGTGATTTGCTAGTGCCTACTCATGCCTTTGCATTATCCCTTGAGTGAACCTCAGCTTTAATTCTTTGTTAGTTTCTAACTCACAGAAACATAGCATCACTGGAAAAATAGTGATGTTTAAAAAAAATGGGCCTTTGTTTAAGGAAGAAATTTGGGGTCATGAAAGGCACTGCACAATTTACCAAATTTATCACTCCTGGGATAGTCAGTACAAAAGCACAAAAATGTAGGAAGAACAGTGAGAAGGCCAATTGTCTGACTGGAAAGGTAAATCGGTGCTAAGGTGTAAAGAGCTTTCAATGCCCAAAAAAGAGATTATATTTACTCCTGGAGATAATAGGAAGCCACGAAAGTTTATGGTGTGAGAGGCTGACATAGTTATAGCTGCGCTTTAGGAAAATCACTTGGACAGTTGTATTGAGGATGGATTGGCATAGGGAGAAACTAGAAGCAAAAAGGTCCATTAGAAAGCTGTTGCATTAGTTTAGGAAAGAGAAGATTATGGCCTCAGAAAGGATGGAAATGGGCATAGAATCATGTTATGAATGGAGGATGAATGAAGAACAAGGAATTGAGGATCACAAAATTGTAAACATAGGTGATTGGAAAGATGGTACCTTGACGGAAATAGGGAATATCAGAAGAAGGGTATATTTGGATAAAGAGAAAATTTGCTCTGTTTTGTTTGTATTGCATTGAAACTGACTGTGAAACAGCAAAATATCCACAAGGTAGTCAAAGAAGTAGAATATAGGAGAATCACTAAGATGATGTGTATAGAAAGATCCGGGGTTAATTTTAAGAGATGACAATTAAATTCATGGGAGTTGATGTTACCAATTGACATAAAGAGAGACAGACATACTGACAGAAAGAAAAATCACAGAACTGGAGTCAGGAAGACTTAAGTTTACATCCAGAATCAGATATTTACCAGCCATATAATTTTGGGCAAAGATTATATCTGCCTCAGTTTCTTCATCTATAAAATGAGAATAAAAGTAACTACCTTAAAGTACTATATAAATGCTAGCTATTAGTATTAAAGGAGGCAGTTAGATAACTCAATGGACAGGAAGATGGGAGTTCAAATCCTACCTTACATATATACTAGCTTTGACTCTGGGTAAGACATTTAACCTTTGCTTACCTTAATCCACTGGAGAAGGAAATACAAATTATTATAGGATCTTTCCCAAGAAAGGTGGTGTTGTCTACAGAGTGAGACAAGGAATGAACAAAAATAACATACTTCTTAAACAAAGAGGGAACAGCAAATAGTCTTGGGACACCCTCACAATTAGGGGATTTGATATGGGATTCATCAAGAAAAACTGAGGAAGAATCACCTAACATATAGGAGAGCCAAGAAAGAATAATTATCATGAAAAATAAGAGAAAAGAAAACATCCAAAAGAAAGTGTTCACCAATATCAAATGCTGTAAAGAGTGAAGAAGTATAAGAACTGAAAAAAAATTACCAAATTAAACAATAGATTGTTGATGTGTTTTGAAGAGTCAAGTAACAAGCTTAGAAACCAGATTGCAAAAAGCTGAGAAAGGATTGAGAAGAGAGAAAGTGCAAGTAATCATATTTGACATTTATTTTCCACCATATTGGTTTCTCCCTTTTTTATACTCTTTAAGAATCAATCCCCCAAAACTTCGACATTGTACCTGCTCCAGCATGGATTCCTCTGGCTATAATTGATCTAGTCTGGCTATTCTCACTTTTTTCCCCTTTAGTGCCATTTCTATGTCCTCATGCAACTTAAAGTCCAGTTGTGGTGGCACCACCATCCTGCGAACAGTGGTGAAAAACAGTTATTCCAATCTTTACAGATATTCTCCCTTTCTCATCAGTTTTTCTATTCTTTGTGGTTTCATCCTTAAATGACTTTGCATAGTTGATCTCTTGCCAAGTTTTCTTAAGCTTATTTTTCTCTCTACTGTTTCTCACTGTTTTATGAGGCAATACTGCTCATAATCTGCCTCCATCCTCCCCTGTTGGATTTTGTGAATGAGTTTATATTCTAAACCCATCTTGCCCTTAGCTGCTGTGTCTTTCCACTTAAGAAGGAGATCAAATATCTGTTTACTAAAGTGGTTTCTAGGCTCTTTGCATCTCCTCATTATAGTGATTGATTTACATCCTGCCAACTACTTTAGGAATTGGTGAGTCTGTGTCAATGTCTAATCTTTTCCCCATTTTAAAAAAATATCAACAATTTATATAACTAGATTGTTTTAGAGTTGCCCCAGTACAAGCTTTATCTTCTCATTTATATCATTCTAGCTTTATATTAGTTTTGACTTTTGCTCCAGTGAGCCAGAACTCAGATTACTAATTTAGAAATTACTGCTACATCAGAAACAAATCATTTTTTATCTGTTATAAGGTAATCATCTTCACTTTTTGGAAATGTTCTTTGGCCCTCACTATATGTAGTATGTGTTCAGTCTTTTTTAAAAAAGAGAATTCATCATAAAAAGTGGTGTACTGAATAGAGCTCTGAACTAGGAATGAGGAAGACTCATCTTAATCAGTTCAAATCTGACCTCAGACACTTATTAACTGTGTGACCCTGAGCAAGTCACTTAAACTTATTTGCATTTGTTTATTCATCTGTAGAATGAGCTGTAGGAGAAAATGGCAAACTACTCTATTATCTCTGCCAACAAAACCCCAAATGGGAATATCTAACAAAGAGTCAGACATGACTGAAAATCAATTCATCATAAAGAGGTACGAGGCTCCCTTGTATTTTACATGACTTCGACTTAGCTTTTTTTCTTACTCCCAAACCATGTTTTCTGGTATATTATTTTGCTTTTCCCCCTGTGGCCATCTTTGTGTTCAGGTCACCAAGTATTAGATTATGTTGATTTAATTTGGAGGGTATTATTGAGTTCCTCTCATAATTTTTCTATCTCCTTGTCCTTTACAACAGATGTTGGTGCATAAGCTGCAATTATTTTCATGGTTGTCTTTTTGCAAGTACTTATCATGAGCATGGCAATTCGAGCTGAACAAATGTCCCATGAAATGATGTTTCTTGTTGCCTTTGGACGTTCAGTAAAACCAACTCCTTTATTTACCTCTCCAAGGAGAACCTGTGAACCATTCTTCCATTAGTTGTGACTTCCTTTTGTCTTTTAATTTCATTTGTAGTGAAAATTACAAGCATGGTAAGTAAGACTCCATTTCTCTGGTATGAAAGCTTGTGGTTGGTCACTGGTTGGAAAACAGCTAATTTAGTATTTGTAGACAGGCTAAAAACTGCTTGTTTCCTGAGACAACCTATTTCTTTTTCCAGTAATCTCATTTTCACAGAAGAAGGAAGAGTCCACATATGACCATTTTGTGTTTTACTTTGTTTTATAGGCATTGTTAATATGTCTCTATATGTAGATTGGATAACTTTCATGAAGGGGATATAGTATGCTGCCACTACCATATTAGTCATTATTAAAATTGATTAATTAGTTAATATTCACTGTATGGTTTCCATAGTTCTCATTTTTGTCTTTAAGGAATCTCCTACATGTTTGTAGGGAAAGGGAAAGGAAGACAAAAGGAGACAAGAGGAGAAGATAGGGAGCTTAAGAAGGGAAAGGAGGTTGAGGAAATGATAGGATAGGATGGAGAAGTCAGAGAAGATTGTAATGAAAGAACCTTGGATCTGGCCTTAGTAGATGTTGGTTTCAATCATGATTCTGAAATTTCCTTATTATATGACAATAAGCTGGTTGCAAGCTTTCTGAATCTCAGTTTTCTCACCTGGGAAAGGAAAACAATAATGCCGTTATTGCCTACCTCACATAATTGTGGGGAATATTCTTTATAAATTACAAAATACTATATAATATTTATTATTTATTAGCTATTATCTGAGGAGCAGGGATGCAAGAGACAAAGATTACTGAGATATTTAAGTTTCGAGTTCTAGAATTGGGGCTGATATTGGGGCTGAAATGGAATATTCTGGGTCCCTCAGAGTCAGCATCCTCAGTATATAGAATTCCCATACTTAGTAAAGAGAGAGGAATGAGGAAATTGTTTGAGGAAATCCACAGTTCCCTCTAAGACTCCTTTCTCTGAAGATTTCAGGCTATGAAGTCTTAGATCAATTTGGGAAATTTAGACAAATTGGGAGGGGTAAATAAATCCCAAAAAAGAAAAAAGAATAAGGGCTTCTGTGTTGTTATTCTATCATCTCAGTCGTGTCCAACTCTTCCTGACCCCTTTGGAGTTTCTTGTAAAGATGTTAGAGTAGTTTGCCATTTTCTTCTCCAGTTCGTTTTTATAGCTTAGGAATTGAGACATACAGGGTTAAAATGTCTTGCCCAGAGTCATCCAGCTCATAAATGTTTGAGGTCAAATTTGAATTCAGTAAGATGAGTCTTCCTGCCTAAGCATCCAGTTGAGGTAGAAAATGGAAACCAAGAAAGAGGTTAAAAGGGATAGTATCAAGTCCAAGTTAGGTCCCAGGAATTCTAAGAGATGGAGGTAAAGAGGAAGATCATTCTAGGCATGAGGGACAGTTTGAGCAGAACAGAAGAATGGAAGAAACAAATTGGAATACAGGCAAGTAAACCAAGTCAACTAGAACATGAAAGGCAAGAAGGGGAGGAGTGTGAAATCATTCTAGAACAGTAGACTGGAGCCAGATGATGGAGGACACAAAATGCCCAAAAGAGGGGCCTGAATTTAAGCCTAGAAGTAACATGGAGTTCCAAAAAGTTCTTAGACGATCCTCAGGAGGTACTAATAGGTGTTTGGCTCACAGAGATGGTTCTTCTAGTGTCTATGCTCCTATCAATTGGTCAGTAAGCATTTATTAACCATCCACTGTGTGCCAGATACTATGTTCATCACCATGGAGCAGAGAAATTAAAAAATGAAAATCCTCCTATAGTTGCAAGACTTCATCCAGATGGATCCCATCATGGCTCCAACCCCTTTCACCACTAAAATCCTTGGCGTCAAGTCCTATATAAATGTACCATACTGTGTAGTCAGAGGAAGCAGAATGCAACAGGAGAAAGAGAATTGGATTTAGGCATTGAAAAATCTGGGTTGGTGCCTTAGTTCTGCAAATGACTGCCCTTTGATGAGTTCCTCAGGGTTTCTGTTCCATCATCTTTAAAGTGAAAAGGTTAGACTTAGTGACTTGGTTTTCTTTCCTCAAGTCATAGCTAGTAAATGATAGCCACGGTGATAGGCTTAACTGTAGGTGAGAGGAAGGGGCATAACCTGAGAGACAGCTAGGCTTCAGAACTGCTAAGAGGGGAGGATGCCTGAAAAAGACACAAGGCCAGGCAGAGGAAGAATTTCACGTTCAAGGTAACATTCATTTAGTCCATTGGTCACTCAACAAGCATTTATATACTTCTGTAAGAATTGCTATGTAGGAAAGAGATTAGACCATTTCTGTTGGACCTCAGAGAGAAGAGGTAGAGAATGAGAGCTGAAAATATGGAGATTTAGAATCCATATAAAAGAAAAACTCCCAACAATTCCAGCTACCTGCCTAGGTCTTCAAGCAAAAGCTAGATGACTCCTCATTAGGAATAGTGCAGTTATCTTGCCTCAGGGAGGACTTGGCTAGAGCATCTCTAAGGTCCTAACTCTGATTCTATTAAGTTGAAGGCTCAGGGCCCTGTGGTAGCAATTTTGGCTTGAGGTGACAAGAGCCTGGACAAAAACTAGTTACATTGGGAATAGAGAGGAAAAAAAAACATTTCTAAAGAAAAATCAATAGGACACATTGATGAACTGAGTGTGGGAAATCCAGAATTGAGAAAGAAGTGAAGAAAGAAGACATAGACAGGAAGACCAGGAATGCAGATTATAAGAGACAGAGGAGGGCCAATAAAGACATGAAATCAGGTGACCAGACCCAGGGAAGGGCAGGTGGATAAAAAGATACAGAGATAGACAAAGGACAGAGTCTACTAAAGAGGGAGAGAGTTAGATGGGGGGGGCGGTATAAGCACAGAGAACAAGCAAGAGAGGCAGGCCATGAAAAAATTGAGAGAAAAGCCTGAGAGAGTTAGAGAAGAAGGGAGCAGAGACCCAAGCCCTAGGCCTGCAAATGTTTCAGCTGGAAGAACCATATTGGTGGTTTACAGGGCAGACCAGCTGTTTACATCCCCCCCCCCCCATTACTGCTACATCAATGATTTATAAACCTCTCAGGAGTCATTCAAACTCTTCCCAAGCAGCCTAATTAGGAAGGATTTGTCTCCTGCTCATCAGCAGCAAGGGTGGCTGGTCTCCTTGAATGGTTGTCCCTCAGGGCCCCCATCTGCTGGCCTCACCAAGAATTTTTACAGATCATTCTCCCTGGCTGACTATAGCCTCCCCCAAGCCAGCCCAGGGCATCTCGCTCAGTGGGAACACATAGCCAAGAACTGGGAATTTCAAAGTTATTTAAAGGCCCTCCACCACTATGAACAACCCAAGTATCTCTCCTACCTGCTTGCCATTTTGACTGGAATTCTCCCATTAGAACTTTACATTTTATGGATCACCACTGCCATCTTCAAGATACCTTATTACATTGAAAACCCCACAGTGAGGCAGAGAAGGAGGGAAGCAAATCTGGTTCTTTAAGTTTATAGGAAATAAGATTAGCAATCCTTCTCCTTGACAAGGAAGGTCTGGGAAACTTAAAGAGTTCTGGCAGATGGGTACATGGGGGCTGATAGGAAGGAAACGGTGTCAAAAAAGAAGGAAAAGGGAAGGAATATCAGCAGATTGGGACTGGAAGGAAAGTTAGACCATCAAGTTCAACCCTTTCATTTAATTCTACTCAACACAGATATAATGCTTAGAATGTTGTCATAGTGGATAGAATTCTGGACTTGGAGTCTCAAAGACTTGAATTCAATTTCTATCTCTGGAAAAATTAGCTATATGACTATGGGCAAATCACAACCTCTATGAACCAAAGGAAATTCTTTAAAATTTGGGAGGTAGCTCTTACAGAAGAAGTGTGATGGAGATGAAGTCCCAAAAACCTGGGCTCAAATCCATGCTCTGTCATTTACTATTTGTGTCACCTTGGGCAAGTCACTAATCTCTCTCAGGATTAATTTATTTGAGATGAGGGTATTGGATTAGTCCAACCTGAATTCATGAAAACTTTTGGTTCTTCTGACCTGTGTGACTTTGGACAAATCTCTTTATCTCTTTCAGCCTGTTTCCTCTTCTGTAAAATGAGGAGGTTGGATGCTAACTTCTGAAGACCCTTCCAGATCTATGTCTATGAGGCTGTCAGAAAGCTACTCCCACTGAGAACTGACCATATGTAGCCATCCCTTGAAGCATAGAAGAACTCCCTTTGGTACTTCCAGTGACCCCAGTAATACTGGGATGGGGGAGATAGAAGAAACATCAGTTGGAGGGATTGCATTCCAGGATAACAAAGCCATCACCTCACTGGTCTCTTGTTCTGGAACTGCAGCAGGAGGGGATTGACACAAGTCAAAAAGATATTAGTCAATGAGCCAGGAAAACTGATCCACTCATCATCCTTTAGTTCTTTCTGCCTAATATGGAAGACTATACTAACCTCTTTCTAGATTGTCTCTGAAGAGTCCCTGCCCCCCAGTAGCTATGAAGACCATATCATGACAAGATTTGAAGTAAACACTTCAGGCTCCAGAGCGACCCTCTCCTGTTTGTGGTTCTTTCTCTAAACACTGGTGAATTGGTGGTCATGAGAGATGGAGAGGAAAGGGAGTGTTGGGGAATTTCTGGTTTCCTCAGTCAGAGCTGACTTTTTAGTGCCCTTTTCCTTCTCAGAGAAGGGAATGCTACCATTAGCAGAAGATATGGATCTTGAGGGAGGTGTTTGAACAGAGCCCAGCTGAGGGGAAAGTGAAATGGTTTCTTGAGCAGTCTCACTATTATCTGTTTTAAGTATCATCTTCCCTGACTTGGACAAGTTCACAGGATGGTAACCATCAGAGGTATAATTTAAAGCCAGAAAGTCTGACTCCAGCATCAGTCTATCACTTCGCTTCCTATAAGCCAAAGCCACATCTTAACTTTCTGTCTATATTTAAAAGGGAACATTATCTCAAGAACAGAACCAGTTTAGAAGGCTAGTCCCTTCTCATACCCTTGCTCAAAAATTTCCCATGACTTCCCGTTGCTCTCAGGATCAAATCCAAATTCCTCAGCTTGTAGAGATCAAATAAATCTCTACATTATAGTCCCAATATTAGGATCAGAGACTTTTGGAGTTTGGAGGGCTTATCAAGAAATAACTTTAAATTGAAAGCCAAAAGGGAGAAAGGACTTGTCAAGGTCATAAAGAATTGGTGGCAGAGGGGAAAATCTTTTGACTCTCAGGACAGAGTAATTTTCATGATGATAAATGGTAAAGTTTTTCACACATAGATATGAGTCTTATCTCCATGATTAGGACCTGAGAGTGGGTAACCATCCCCTCTGAGCTACCATCCAGGGGTGCAGCCTGATGTGACAGAAAGAACTCTGGGCTTGGAGTCAGGAGAAACCCATATTTAAGTTCTATTTCTTATACTTATTAGTACCATTTAGAAAGCATTCAATTCAATTGAACCCCAATTTCTGGGTCTATCAGTTGGGGGAATGAATAAATGAATGAATAAGCATTAATTAAGAACTAGGCATTCTGATAAGATTGGGGATAGAACGACAAAAGTGAGAAAAAAACCCTGCTCTCAAGAAGCTTACTTCAGAAGGGGTCAAATAACATATATAAGAGATGAGTGTGCAGGGAAGGATGTCTTGAACTGGAAAATCACAGGGTTGGTGAGTGAGGGCATAGGGCCATTGATGGCCAGATCCTTTCCAGAGACAATGATTGTTTTGATTCAATTATTTTTCACAAGCCAAGAGATGGAAAATGGAAGTTGGGGAACATCAGGAAACAGTGTAAGATGGAATTTGAAGATAAAAGGGGGTGAGTCAGGGCCTCCAGAGAGGGAGGCAGGAGGTGTCAGCCTGCCCTGCAAGGCTCAGCCTAGTTTGTCAGCCCATGTTCATTAAGACAAGATAATAGAAGAATTAGAGGGAAGCAATGCAATTGAAAAAAGGCCAGGATTCAGCAACCGCTAAGACTAAGAAAAAGATCATTGCTATTCAACAGAGGCTGGAAGGCCTCTCTTCACTCCATGTATTTTAAAAAGCAGTAGATTTCCACAGCTTTGGATGGCCTGGAGGCAATCTGGAATGGGAGAGAAGAAGAAGAAAAAAATAAGGGGCTTGGAATGGAGAAAGAACAAGATGCCAAGTTATTAAAGGAATAAATAAATAAAAGTGAGATGAATTCCAATCCTGATTCTGCCAGTGACTTTGCCAAAGTCACAGGCCCTCTCTGGGACTCATTTTTCACATTAGCAATGGCAAAAAATGTCCCCTGACCACCACTCAGTTATTGGGAGGTGAAGTGTGATACTGGGGTAGGGGTAGGTAGAAGAAACATCATGCCCTAATAGAAAGGTCCCAGATAAACGTAATCATCATTAAGCACTTAGTAAGTGTATGATACAAGCCTAACACTGTGCTTGCTGCTAAGGATTCAAACATTAGAAGGAATTTTCCCTCACGGAGTTTACATTCTATCATGGGAAGTATTGTAAGTAGTAATAAAAATAATAGTGATCATATAACACATTCTCCCTTCTTTCCTTCTTTATTTCTCCCAATTACATGCAAAAGATTCATTCATTTGCATGTTTATGAGTTCCACATTTTTCTATCATCCTCTCTTCCTACCTCCTTCCCCGTGATAGTGAAGAGTCCAATAGAGGTTGTCCATGTTTAGGATTAGACAAGTTACAAAGCATCATATAAATGATCTCATTTGTTTTTCACCACACCCCTATAGTAGGGGCTAATATTATTCCCATTTTACAGAAAAGGAAACTGCTCTCCTTTTATTCCAGTGTCTTCCCTCTATTTATTATTTCTGTTTTAGCCTGTCTATAGTCTATTCTGTGTATAGTTGATTGCATGAGAACAGCCCCAGAAGATGAGCTCCTTGAGCACAAAAGGAAGTCTTTTACCTTTCCTTTTTTCCCCCTTACCCATAACAAAAGGCCTGGCACATTAATAAATGTTTATTGACTGAAGGCCAGAGATGAACTTATATGTGCAGGGTTGCACAAGTAAACTAGATGAGTGTAAACCTATGAACATAATACATAAGTAAACAGAATAATTTAGGGTCTGGGACTGGCTACAAGGATATGCTGCAGGTCGGAGGAAGGCTTTGGGATGAATTGGAAGGAGGCCAGTAGTCTACCCGTCAGAGGAGAAGAGCCTTGGCAAAGGCATGTGGGTAGAAGATGGGAGACGTCAAGTCAAAAGGGGAAGGTTTGAGGTCTTAACTTGTTCATAACATGCTGTATGACTTTGGACTTTGGACAAGCCAAGTCATCTCTCTCAGCCTTAGTTTTCTCAACTGATGGCAAATGCATAGAATGCAGAGGTCGTTAGAATCTCTGAAGTTATCTAAGCCATTCTCCTCTTCTTTTACAACTTAAGGAAATGGGTTCAGAGAGAAAGAAGAAGTATCAGGGACTCCAGGTCCACACTTGCCATTGTCGCCTTCTGCCCCTATGAAATGGACCTCATGACATTTGGAATACCTGCCTCATAAGGTGGTCAGCAGGTCCAAATGGGATAGAATCAGGAAAGTGTCCTGAGCCATAAAGACGAGATTCCATTCAGATTGGAAAGCATCTGCTCCAAATGGAGGGCCCTTTTGAAAAGCTCAAATGAGATATTATTTGATTTTAAAAATGGAGCTTAACAGTGTCTAGCACATAGTGATGATGATGTTTATTCTTTGTTTTGAAGAAGACCACATGATCAGGGAGGTTTGGATTTGAGTTGGGGGGGGAGGTCTATTTTAAGTCGCCAACCTCATTTTCTTCTCCAGAGCCACCAGTGGTCAAATAAGAGTCAGAATGATTAGAGATGGCCCTGGATGCAAGGCAATCAGGGTTAAGTGATTTATCCCAGGGCCCACAAGTCATAAATATCAAATGTTTGAGGCCACATTTGAACTCAGGTCCTCCTGACTCCACTGCATCACCTAACTACTCTGATACATAGTAGACACTAGATAAATGCTTATTCCTTTCCTTTTCTTTCTCTTTTACTGTTAGGAATCAAAGCCACTCCCTTGCCCTTCTTCACAAAACCTGTGAAGAAATGCATCCCTATTAACCCTACCCCACCTTCAGCCTCCTTGTAGAGGGAATTGATCCATAAAATAAATGCTGCTATCACAGAAAAAGACTTGCAAACTAATCTGAAAAAATTTCTTATGGTGAACTTCCAAACCTTGGGGAATCATGGCCACCAGAGTGAGTTAAGTGTTCATTGGTGGGTGGCATATATATTATTTATAAAATGCAGAATATAGGACTGGGTTTGTACCAGCTCTTTTGTGCATCTTTTAAACCATGATTGAATGATTTTTATGTTTTTGGATTATAGTAGCCCAGAAAGTTGCTCTGGTTTTCTATGCTGAACTTTTCCTGCAGTTGTCTGTTTCTGTTCTGGATGTACACATAGACACACACACACATACACACACACACACCCGTAGTACAGTGGATACCTCTGTCCAGTTAATCCCTGGTGCTTTTCTCCCTGTGCCATCAGAGAAATCATCTGAGCAAGATCTCTGTGAAAAACCTGTTTTTTATCCACCCTCTTGAACTGCTTTGATGTGTACAAGATGGAATCCAGTTATCCCTATCCCAAAGGAGGATGAGAGTCTGGAGTAATTGGGGTGCCAGATCTGGGAGCAGCATGACCATGGATTCAATTGGTCCCCCTCCTGTGACCTGAAGTTTATTGCATCCAAAAGTCAATGGTGCCATCCTGCTAAGTCTGAAGTTATCTAATCCAACTTCTCTTATCCTGGTATCTCCAAAGACTAAATCCTAAATGCCCATTGCCCTGTATACACCTTCCATTTCCCTGGTTGTCTCAATTAGGGTCTCAACCCTTCTTTATGTGGGTAATAGAGGGTTAGTGCTTTTAGATTCTTCTGAAAAAGGCTCCTAAGACCAAAGATATTATTTTAGGACTGGGACCCACAGACAGACTACTTTTTTTCTGAATGTGTGATGATGAAAAAATCTGCACTAAGTCATCACTTGTTACCTCCTCTATCATGAAGGCACAGCTTGGTTGAGAAGGCCCACTTGCAAGAATTACACTTTTGTTAGCTCAGGTGGATAATTACATGTGTCTTATTTGATAAGGATTTATAGTCATGTAGGAAGGAGAGGCTCTCCGTTCATGGACAAATAAAGCTAAAGGAAAGAATATAAATTGCATTGACTACAGACCTAAAGTTTTCCTTGGTGGATCAGAGCATATTTTAATGTTGTTCAATCAAGATTGATTCATTCCATTATAGGATAACCAATAAAGATTAAGGAGATGAAGAAAAAGAGAGAGAGAACAACCCCAGATACCTCATTATCTGAGAGGACAGTCAGGATAATTGAAATGCACAGGTCAAAACAAGAAACCTGATTCAGCCAATCGTCTCAATTTCCCCTCTGAATTGATATTTGATGGGTGAGACAAAGAGTAGTTTGCATTTCTTTCCCTTCCTCTCCTGCTCTGAAATGGAGAGAATATGAGGGCATCAGTACCTCCTTCTTGCCCTCTCAGCAAAGGCTCTCAGTTGCACCCAGACCCAGCTTGAACAGCACTGCAAAGTAGACCAAGTGTGGCAAGAGTTCTCTCTCTAATAGCCAAAATGACCCTCCTTTCTCTCTTTCAGAAATGCCTCCCTCTTTTCTGCCTGCCCTTGGGAAACTAATGAGTACAGGAATTGAGAAGTGCTGCCTTTTGTTTTCACACTAGTCATTTAGGAATCTATTCTGTGTCCCCCTGTATCCTGACATTGAACTTTCCATTTTAACAAAGAAAAACAATTAAGCAAAATGGACTAAGCCAGTAGCCTAGGCTGAAAGTGGATGTAGCATCTCATTCCCATGTTCTCACTCTCTATTTTCTTGGGCAAAGTATAATCATTATAATTGATCAGAGCTTGACATAGAGGAAAATTTAGATGATGTAAAAACAAATGATAGCAATTAAATTAATCAGATCTTAGGTGGGGACTCTCCAATGACAAAACTTTTCTTTTCCTCTTTCTTGTACTATATTTTCAGCTACAGTGGAAGTCCCTTGAAATGAAAGAGTAGTTTTCTCTTCTCCTATATCTCCCACAGGAATCTCCTGAAGGTTGGACCCAGATTTCTCCCTCATTCTTTCTCTGTCACCAGACTGGGAAATTTCTTCCACCGAAGATTCATTTCCTCATCTTCTTTCTTCCACCAGAGTGGAGGTTTCCCTAAACAAGACATAAGTTTTCTCCTCTCATCCTTTCCCGTCATGAGCAAAGGACCCTCTCCTTCTATTTCCTCCCATAACTTTGCCAAGGACAGTATTGGATGTGCAAAGAGAGCTTCGGCAAGAACAATAACCACCTCAGCAATAATACTTTACATTTGTATTGGGATTTATTCTTACAAAAGACTTTCACATCCCCTGGCTCATCTAAGCCTCAGAATAAGCCCACCAGGAAGGCAGTGCCAGCCTCACACAGAATGAGCATTGTTTCAGGGCTCTTGAATCTACTTGTCATATATTATTGCAAATGATCATTATCCGTGTCTCTGTCAGATTCCCCCTTCTTGGAAACCTCAGAGTGCTATAGAGGTGAGTTATTATTATTACCAGCTCCTCAGTCTGGCATTTAAGGGCTGCCACAATCTGGCTCTACTCTACCCATTTAAACTGGTTTCCTATGACTCCCTTCCTGCACACACGCTGGCTTCCAACCAAGCTGGCCTCCTTACCTTTCCCCAGCCACCCTGTTCCATCTGTCATCTGCACACACGGAATAGTCCCCTTCCCCACTCTTCCTCCTATCTCCATATCTCACAATGTTCTCTCTCTCTTTTTTTTTATAAAACCCAGTTCACAGTCTTCTCCTCCCTGTTGTTGGTGCTTTTGCACTCCTTGAATTATCTCACAATTACAAATCCGTATACCTATTGTGGTTGCTTCTTATAGCTCCCCAAATAATCTTATTGATGTTCTGCTCTTAAAACAACTTCCCTCTATCCACTCAATAGCTCCCTGTTGCCCGTGGATAAAGTATAAATTCTCAATCCTGGCATTCAAGGTGCTCTATGACATGGCTCCTAAGAGCACTGGTATTGGAGTCAGAAGACCTGAATCCAAATTCTTTCATGTTTATAAAATGGGGATCATGAGAGGAATTCCCATGACCCCCATCTGCTAGGCTAGCCCCTAGAAGTCTGAGCAGGAGTGTTTCCCATTTTTGGTGGACCAAAACCTTGGTAAAAAACATACAGTTCTTTGGACTTTCTCACATGGGTACATTTTTCTCCTACCCACTGCCCCCTCCCTGATTTTCATCTGCCATTCATGTGCCATTAGAATGGAAACTCCTCAGAACCAAGAGACTGTTGGCACACATTAACATCAACATTGTGAGATATCAACTATGATGGCTAAAGCTCCTCTCAGCAGTTCAGTGATCAAGGACAATCCTAAGAGACTTGTGATGGAAAATACCATCCACATTCAGAGAAAAAATGTGGAGGCCGATACAAAGGAAAGCATTCTAAGTTCACTTTTTTTAGGTTTTTGCCAGACAAACAGGGTTAAGTGGCTTGCCCAAGGCCACACAGCTAGGTAATTATTTGTCTAAGAGCGGATTTGAACCCAGGTACTCCTGACTCCAGGGCCAGTGCTTTATCGACTACGCCACCTAGCCATCCCTCTAAGTTCACTTTTTAAAAACTTCTTTTATGTTTTTCCTTTTTTCCTCCCTGTAGTTCTAAATCCACTTTCACAAACATGACTAATATGGAAATATGTTAAACACAATTGTACATGGACAATTTGTAGTGGATTGTTCACTGCTGGTGGGAGGGGGGAGGAGAGGGAGGAAGAATGCAGAATGAAGTCAGGAATTCCACCTTCATGTAGAAAAATGTGGATCTCACAAACTTGCAAAAGCATGAACGTTCAAAACTACCTTTGCATCTAATTGGAAAATAATAATAAAGAAAAAATAAATTTAAAAAAGAATGTAAGCTCCTTGAGGACAGGGACTGTTTTACTTTTTTTGTTCTTAAAACAGTGCCCTTATACTAAAATACACTTAATAAATTGAATCGATTTCTAAATCAGAGGGTACTGATTGAACTTTGTGTGACCTTGAATAAATCTCTTAATTCTGGGCCTCAGTTTCTTCATTTGTGAAATGCAAGTGAGAAGGATTAAACTAGATGATCCCTGAGATCTTTTCTAATTCTGAACTACAGGATCACATATTTAGAGCTGGAAGGGATATTAAGCTCATTGAGTCCAACCCTTTCATTTTTCAAACAACAAAAATGAGGCCTGGACTATTAAAGCAGCTTACCAGGATCACAAGCTAGGCGGTATCTAAGGTGGAATTTGAACTCAGGTCCTGCAGGGCCAAAGCCAGCACACTGACTTGCTTCCTTCTGCCCATTCCATTGCCCCCAAACCCACTCCCTACTCATCAGTTCCTTTAAAACATGGTCACATCATTTATGCAGAGGTAATCATAGATGGACAGGGCACTGGATTTAGCATCAGAACTGAGTGTGAATCTTCACAGCTGCTCACTACCTGTGAATTCTCAGGTAAATCACTGCACTATTCTGGCCTCAAGTCCCCATATATAAAAAGGGAGAGATGAGGGGTCATATTCACCTGTGATCCTAAATCTTTGAATAGCCAGAACCTAACATAAGACCTCACACACAAAAGGTGTTTATTGAGTATTTTTGAATGAATGAATATGAGATTAGGAAGGAAAAGATGAGAAAATGCTTCATTGATGAAGAATTTTACAATTACCATACTGAGGGACAACTTCATTTTCCCTTGTGCAGTGTCAGGAGATCTCCCTGTCAGAGTGAACCTAGAGAGAATGGGTCAGATAGGGTCAGGGAAATGATGCGTAATGTTAATAATTGGAGAGACAGGCTGAGCCACCCTGCGGCCTCCCTTGAGCGGGCTGTCTAGTCCCGTTTGGGATGGCCTGAGTGACAGTCAACCCTCTGCCTTTCTGGGTGAACCTGGTGTGTGAAGTGGGGGTGGAGGGAAAGATGGAAACCTACTCTGGACCTGTTCCACACAGAAACAGATGCCACATTTATGAAGCTATCTGTTGGTCCTCCTGGGCTAGCAGAGGACATAGGCATCCCTTAGGACACGGGTGTCCAAACTTTTAGCTCTTCTGGACTACATCATCCAACAAAAATTTGTCAAGGGCCACATATAGAATTTAATATTTATTTTATGACTAGAATATAACCCAAATTAGCAATAAGTATGATAATAAAATGTAATAATGTCTCATGAATGGGCTCGGAGGGCCACATGTAGGTTGGACTCACCTGCTTTAGAAGAAAGACCTTCTCTGAAAATTGTGGATTTGTATTTTTCCTGCCCTTAATCATTATATTGCTGAGAATAGTTATTTTTTACAGTGGATCATTTTACAGCACTGCTGTAACTGTGTATAATGTTCTTCTGGTTTCACTCACTTAACTTTGCCTCAATTCTTTTAAATCTTTCCAGGTTTTTCTGAGAGTATCCTGCTCATCATTTCTTATAGCAAAATAGTATTCTGTCACAATAATATACCACCTCTTGTTTAGCCATTCCCCAATTGATAAGTGTTTCCATGACTTCCACTTCTTTACCACCACAACAAAGAACTGCTATAAATATTTTTGAATATATTGTTCCTTTTTGTTTTTGTTTTTTAGCTCTTTGTAGTACCTGGTAGTAGTAGTAGGAGGAGGAGGAGGAGGAGGAGGAGGAGGAGTAGAATTGCTGGGTCTACTTCTGTTTGGCTAAATTCTCCACTCTCATTCCTAGTATGATAGAATTTTCCTGCAGATTTTCTCATTTGTCTTGGGCTGGAAAATTGTTTAACCCCATCCTTTTGTAGGTTCTGTCACTCAACAATTTGTTTTGAGGTATTATTTAAAGTTGTTTGGAGGATTTGGAAGAGCTCAGACAAGCCCCTGTCTTTTCTCCATCATCTTGGCTCTATGTTCCAAAAAACAAATATTAAAAAAATGTTTACCATGCAATTGAGAAAAAATGAAATAAGAATAAAATGAAATGAAATGAAATAAAATAAAATAAGGAATTGAGGAAAGCAGAGTAGGGAATTCAGGGAAGACTTAAAGCTGATAATGAGTAAAGTAAGCAGAAACAGGAAAATATTATTTACGATGCTTTAGACCAAGTAATTTGAAAACAAAAAATAATAACAGGTTGTGACTTATAATTAACAAGTTTGGTTGTGAGGATGTTGAGAAAATGTGTTTCCTTACCTTGACAGATTATGGATTCAGATTATAATATATACAGTTGATGTGTTGATCAGCTTTTTACTTTGCTTTTCTTCCTCCTTGTAATAGTCTCACTGGGTAGTGGAGAAGAGGGAGCTATTCATAAAAAGAGAATCCTGAAAAATAAAGCATAATGCTAAAATAAATTTTTAAAATATCACAAGAGAAAAAGAAAAAATACTTCCCCGATTTCACCAGAGAGAAGGGAGTCAATGGATGTGGAGTGCTGCATCTTTATCAAGCATAATCAACATGTTCTTTTTTGCAGATATGTTGTGAGTTTGACTTTCTTGTTTATTGGAATTTTTAAAATTCTTCAATGCCAGGAAAAGCTCTGTGGGTTGGAGGAAAATATATTCAGAAATGAATATTATATAAAAACAGAAAAAAGATATCAATAAAACTTGAAAAAATATTTTTAAAAGATCAAATTTGTGCTCCTTTTGCAATGAAGAAGAGCAATTAATAAATTTGTCCATTTCTTTTGATGAAACTCTAATTCCAAGAGATGAATGAGAATTATGGGGGTGATTGGTTCCTCATGCCAGGATCAAAGGATCAAAGGTCAGGGTTACATCAGTGTAGGAAACCTGGACTTTTCCTGAGCTTGAAGAATGGAGGAAGGGAAGTAAACGCAGGCATTCCCAGAGAAATACAAGCGCAGTGTCCTTTCCTAGTGGCTTACAAAATGAAGTACACAAACTAACCAGCACTTCTCCCTCCCTTCCTCAGCTTTTCCATTTCTTTGAAGTTCCAGGACTGGTCTCTTATTTATGCAAAATTCAATAAACAATTATCCAAGCCAAAGCATGGAGGATTTAGGGAGCAATTTTGTTGTCCCTGTTTTTCAAGGGAAAGAGAAATAAATGTCATTCCAGAGAGGAGAAAAGAAATTCAGATGCAACTGTCTTGGCCAAGTGTGAAGAGAAAAACAGTAGGTACTGAATGATGACAAACAACTAACACTTCTAGAACACTCTATAGCTTCGAAAAGCATTTTCTTCACAGCCATCATATGAGGTGGATAGTCAGGGGTGTGATAGTAAATGATTAACAACCAGCTCTCGGGAGGGGAAATTGTAAACATAACACACTTTAAAGTTTTATCTACATTATTAAAATTCTCTTCATCACTTTCTGAAGTGTAGGCAATCAACAAAATAATAAATCAAGCCTATATTTGTAGCATTCACCAATTTTCAAGGTATAAATGCTTACACTGGAAATTTAACTATTGACTTTTATGAGAGCCAGTTGGAGTTAGCATGTCCCCTTAGTAGCACAAATTACTCTCATCTTACAGTAGAGGAAACTGAGACTCAGCAACCCATTCAAAAATCAATAAACTAAAAAGTGATAGAGTCAGAATACAAATAAAAAGTGTCCTGATTACTGGTCTGATGTTAATTCCATTTCACCATGATACTTTTTTTTTTAAAAGACTGGCATCTCCCTATCTCACTCAGACTGGAAATGCTTGAATTCACATTTCCAATTCTACTCCTGTTTGGCATGGAGGCTTTAATCTGCTATATTTCTGAGTTTGTCTGAGTCACCTTTTCTTAGGTATCCTTGCAGGGTCTCACTCACAGGGTCTCACCATATTGATGCCAATCTTGGTTTAGAGGCCCAATCAGCATAGTCCACTAAAGCTCAGAACTCCTGAGCTCAAAAGATCCATCTTAGGAACTAAGATTACAGCACTAACATCCAAAATAAGATGCTTTAACATATTTACTAGAATAGATTATAGATTCGGAACTAGAAGAGATTTTAGTCATTTTATAATCCATCTATTTTAAATCCAAGGAAACCTAAGCCCAGAGAGGTTAAGTGAATTATCCAAAGTTCCATGAGTAGTAAGTGACAGAGTGAAGCTGGAACCCATGTTCTCTGTCTCCAGATCAGATTGATTTTCATTGAACCAGCAGTGTGACAAAGTAAGAGGGTTAGATACTCCTTATTTTCAATGGCTGCCCCATGCTTTAAATATACTTTCTCCTCCTCTTTGACTCAACTTCCCTTGCTTCCTTCAAGACTCAGCTCAAATCTCCTTTTCTGTAAGACATCTCTCCCACTGTCTCAGGTCTAATTTTATCTTTCATTTATCCCGTGCATGTCTTGTGTAATATACATCTTGTCTTTCTTATTAGAGTATGAGTTTCTCAAGGGCAGGGACTATGTTTGACTTTCTTAGTCTCTTCAGTACTCAACCTAGTGCTCTGACATGGGAGAGACTTAATCAACACTTACTGGCTTGACTACCCAAAGATCTGGGGCAGGAACTGGGGATGTTACCTTGGAGGAGAGGAGTGGTGAGAGAGATGAAAGACAAGACAATTGTCTTCAAGGATCTGAAAGTCTTTTCAATGGAGGAAAGGACTTTTAGACTTAGAGCTTCTTTTTTTTTGTTTTTTTCAAGGCAAATGGGGTTAAGTGGCTTGCCCAAGACCACACAGCTAGGTAATTATTAAGTGTCTGAGAGCAGATTTGAACCCAGGTACTCCTGACTCCAAGGCCGGTGCTTTATCCACTACGCCACCTAGCCACCCCATAGACTTAGAGCTTTAAAAGACCTTAGAGACCACTCAGTTCAATCACCTCATTTGGCAGAGGAGAACTGAGGCAAAGAGAATTTAAGTGACTTACTCACTAATAGGAGTCTGAGATTGGATCTGACCTGACTCCAAGACCTTCTCTATCATATCATGCTACCTTCCTGCAATTTGTTGAATGACTGCAGGAGACAGAATAAGAGTGGTGAGTGGAAGTCATAAAAATATATATTTCCTATTCCTATTCAGAGGGACCCCAAAGTAGAATGAAATGCCTCAGAAAGCAATGCTTTTCCAATTGCTTCAAAGGAATTCTTCAGATGGACATTTATTAACTGCTTATTAAAGAAGGATGCTTGGTCAAGACTAGCTTAGACCTGCTAGCCTCCAAACCTTTATTCTCATTGCTGCTCATTTCCCTAAAGCATCACTAGTCACAGCAATCAATGGAGCTACAAGAAATGTACTTGCCTAAATACTTACTTTGAATCAAGTATCCAAAGAGAGAAGAGAGGGTTCTGGAAAACCAGTCCAGCTCTGAAGAAGAGAGAAGTTTGAGGATCTATGCAAGGTCAGAGAGGAAGCTGGATGCCTACTGGACATGAAGATGGCAGACCCTCAGAGATGTTTAGTATGGTAGAAAGAGCCCCCAAATGGAAATCCTGCCTTTCCCCTTACTAACTCTACAACCACAACCGAATTACTTAATCTCTCTGCACCAATTTCCTTCTTTGTAAAATAAGACTAAATTTCCTCAATATCTCTTCCAGATCTCACCTTCTATAATATCAGAATTTCATTCTGGTCCCTAGAGCTGTTGGTCAAAGAGCAAAGAGACTGGAAGAGAGAGTGAAGTCAGGCCCCAGAGAGTAATTAAAGCCACATCAGCTAGGGAGATTTTTTCCAAGTACAAACCCCAAAATAGTTTTGAGCAACACTGGCTGCTGGCACTGTTTATAGAGCAGTGATGCCCGGGACAGGTGCCAGGGCCTGACAACTAACAATGCATGAAACTGGGAAAACAGAAGCATTTACCTCACCCCAGAATAGGGCTGAACATTTCCACTCAGATGCTATGCTTAGGACCTCCTCCAATTCAGTTCCTCAATTGGATGTCTTGTTGTTTGTCCATGCTTGAAGAAGATCATGACATCAGGAAGCTGATGCCATGACAAGCAAGTGAATTGGATTTGAATGAGATGGGTGCTGAACTAAGTCACCAGCCTCACTTTCTCCTCCAGAGCCATGTGGGTCCAGTGGCTAGACAAGAATCAGTACAACTGGAGATGGCCCTGGATACAAAGCAATCAGGGTTAAGTGACTTGTCCAAGTTCACACAGTAAGTGTCAGATCTGAGGTCGGATTTGAACTCAGGTCCTCCTGACTCTAAGGCCAGTGCTTTTTCTACTGTACCATTCAGTTGTTGGATGTATAGGGCAAACCCTCTAGCATTCTCCCATCATATGAAATGGGACTCATCTAGACCATGGCTTCCCTAGAAGAATGAAAGTTCCTTGAGGATAAATTATTCCATTTTTAGTTTTGTATCTCCAGCACTTAGGATAGTGTCAAACATATGGTAGATATATACATAGTAGGTGCTTAATAAATTCTGGTTGAGTTGAACTGAATGTCTCTTCTCATGATCTTTCCAAAAAGCTTTGATCCCTCAGAAAATAAATACACCAGCCCTTTCTATTTGTTTTCTGTAAACCAAAGCAATGTGGAAATTTGAGGAAGAAAGATCTCACCACCAGCTTCGCTCCTATCTACCTGCACCAAAACACAGGATGCCTTTGAACTGTCTACTGTTGAAATTTCGACACTCCATCAAGAGACTGGGTGAGAAACTGTCAAAACTCAAAAGGACCTAGCACTAACTAACCTGATCAATGCTATGCCTAGGGTTGGAGAAACATCTGGGTTCTTGCCTGAACTTAGGCCATATTTCCCAATTTTGTCCTCCATGCCATTGAATTATCATTATCTGCTTCCAATCCCCACTGGTCTTGTCTGGACTTTCACCCACCAGAAAGTTTGCCTTCCCTCCTCACCATTTTCTAGAGGGCTTTCTGTCTCCAGTTTAGATTTTCTCTTGGTCCAACTCACTGGCTAGACCAAGAAAATAATTCAGTTCTTCTGAATTGTAAGGGTTTGAAAGGAATAGATTCTTAGAGGACAAGACCACCAGGTGTGACTCAGTACTTGTTTTGACATAATCTTGCCCCCAAATTGGATGAATCAACAACTATTAACCACCTACCATGTATTAGACAGTTTGCTCTGGAAAGAGGACACAAAGACAAAATTCTAACAATCCTGTTCTCAAACAGCTTACAGTCTAACTATTAAAGACGTACATAGAAATATAAATACAAGTTGGTTTGTGCTAGGGTTTAATTTAAATAAGAATGGCTCCTCTATTTCCTTATAGAATGGAAAGCCCAGAACAAAAAAGCAGATTTTCCACATTAAGATGGATTAAAAATTTAGAATTGGAGTGGACCTTGGAGGTCATCTAGCTCATTCACCTTATTTTTTCAGATGAGAAAAGTTTAAAGACTTGCTCCGGTCACACAGCTAGTTAGTATAGAATGCAGGAGACGGACCGGACTCTGCTTCCTCCAGGCTCAGAATTCTATCTAGAGCACCATATAAAATAATCCGAATTTGAGATTGTGTTCTCTTGTACCCTAATCCTCTGGGGGCAAAGGATGCTACATTCTAGATTCTATAATTTGTCAATGATGGAATGAGCTGTTTGAGTCACAGTGAGAATTAGTGACTGGTGACCCTTGAGATGAACTTTACAAAGGTCAGTGATGTCTTTAAGATAGGGTTGTTGTACATAGGTAATTACTTAGAAGACAACCCAAAATATTCTATCTGAAAATTCCACTGTGTAACCATTCATACATCTTGTTTTCAAAGCTCTCCATGATCCTTACTCCTGCTCCTAACCACAGCTCCCATGACTTTTTAGCAGGCTCTGTCTGCTTAGCCAACAGTAATGACAGTTCATATTGCTATGGTCTATAAAACTTTGCAAAAGGCTTTCCTCACTACCACCTTGTGAGGGAGGAAGGGCAAAGGCAATTATTCCACTTTGCACTCTTCTACCACTGCCATTTCTCCACTGCCCTCCACATCTGCTAAAGCCATTCCTGCTTTAATGCCCTGAGTATCTTGACCCCCTACAGATATACCTATCTCCTGGGCCATGTCTTTACCTTGAGCTTTCCAGAGACCAGGTTTCCATGAACTCTTCCCTGTATTCTCCTCATCATGGCCCCTAGAAGGTCTCTGCCTCTATTCAGTTTCCCTTTATTATTTTATTCCTCAGTTACAATGTAAGTCCTCAAGGACAGGAACTGTCGTATTAGCCTAGATTTGTATACTTAGTGCTAGGTAATATCTGACCCAAAGGAAGTAAATAAAGCAATTTTTCTTTCTCTTTCTGTCTCTCTGCCTTTTGCTGTTTCTGTGTCTCTTTGTCTCTCTCTTTCCTCATTCAAGTATCATCATCTGTTTCTCTCTGTCTCTGTCCTTATTTCTCTATTTCCTCATTCAGGTATCATCTGTCTGTCTGTCTGTCTGTCTCTTTATCTTCCCAAAGAAATCATTCCCATCAAAAGAACCATATACAACATTGAACCATGATCAGCTATGAATGACTTCGTCTCAGTAATACAATGATACAGAGTAATTTCAAAGTTAGCCACTTCTAGAGAAAGAAATGATAAAGTCTGAATGTAGATTGAAGCATTTTTTTTACTTCATATTTCTCAGGTTTTTATTTTTCTTCTTATCTTTCTTTTTTGGTCTGTGTTCTCTTTAACAACATGGATAATATGAAAATGTGTTGTATAAATGCAAGTGTACATCAAATTTTTTAGCTTCTCAAGGAGGGAGGAAGAAAGAAAAGAATTAGGAACTCAAAAACTATAAAAATGCATTCCAAAATTGTTTTTACATGTAATTGTAATTGAGGGAAAAAGTAAAAACATTCTTTAAAAAATAAAAAAAATGTTTTTCAAGAGGTATACTAGGAGTTTAGGAGAAGGAAAAATAAAACTATCATATATATGTAATAGCCGGGCTACAAAGAAAGAGAGACTCTATCCAATAATCTTCAATCTCTAATCATAAATCCTAATGTATAAACCAAGGTCATGTAGCTTTAAAAGATACTCACAATTTGAGACCAATACAAAATGAACTCATGCTAATTTATGAGCAAAATATCCCCCTTTCACAGAATTGCATGTGGTCCCACTCCCTTGCATTAGGACAAACTCTTGGCTCCTCTTCCCTTAGATATTCGAAACCCAATTCCAGTTTCTTCTTTCCATCTACTATGGTGCCCCTCACCAGAGTCAGCATTTGGGTGACCATGATTCTGCTCCATTACCAAAGCTTCTCCAACTCATATATCACAGCTCATTTCCCTTGAAGATAAGAATCTTAGAGGCTTCCCCTGCATCAATAAGTCAAAGTATCTTGGTGTTCTGTCTCCATCTCAGGCACATTGTAAATCCCAAGGCCTCAACACCTTAGTAGATGACTCTGTGAGTTGCTGTGACCATCTTCCTTTGGTGATCAAGCTTTGGATACTAGGATTCTCCTCATTTAATCTGGTTAGTCTGGGGACAAAGCCTGAGGTAGATTATATCATAATGGACATTATTCCTAATAAATGAACCTTGTTATATCTTTGTCTATGGGATTCATAAAAATCTTGACAAAAGGACAAGAGGTTGCCGACTAAACATACCATAAATCCTTGCTGGGCCTCTTGATGTTCCTGCACTATGAGGAATGTTTGGCTGGGAAAACATTTCTACCTGTGATTTGACCTCATTCACCTACTGTAACATCTGCCTAGGTCCAGGAAGGGGTGACTAAGACAAATGTCTCCATGGTTACACTGAAAGTGAATTAGCAACATTTCTCCAGGTTTGTAGGATTTTTCCATAATGTGTAAAAGATTGGTGTAATCATCTTACCTGTTTGAATCCCTGCAATTGATGGCAAAGGTCTCTCCAAATGAGAGTTTCTGAGATTAAATTGACTTCCCTATTTAGGGAAGGGGAGAAGAGAAAGAACTCATACACAAAGCTTAGCTATCAAATGAGATTTTGAAAAATAGTCTATATAACTGACCAAGATGACAGTAAGGCTAGAGATGGAGGGTGTGTATGAGAGATGCTATATGTTTCCAAATCCATGTCCCAGACAATTTGTTGGAAAGGGAAGAGGAGGGAGCAGCTCAAGGATGGTCTCTTATTTGGTACAGGAAAGATCCCATCACCGATTAGTTCTTCATCACTCAGGAGCTTTGGAACAATAATTGTTTGGGAAGTAACATGTTAACCGTCACCTCACTGCCAGATTTCTACTCATCTTCTACAAATTATAGCAGTCATTGTTTAGTTGGCCCTGCAACCATGAGTCAGCATCAAAGCCAGAGTCATTCCAGAGTTAGAACCATTATAAAAGTCCAAACAATGGAAAGGGAACTGGCATTTTCCTAGGAAGGAAAAGAGAAGAAATATCAATGAGAAAAAAGAGCCAAACTAAAATCTCCTTGCTTTGTAGAGCCTGAGGCAGAATATAAAAGGGAGCTGTAAGGAGGCAGAGGGTACAAGGTTAGGGGCAAGAGGAAAGAGAAGGGGGTCAGGTTGTCTAGGCCAGATCTTTCTCCTAGATAGGGGACAAGATTAGGCTAGATCTATTTCCTTTTTCTTTGATAGGGAATGGGAGGAGGTCCATTTCTTTGGGAAGGGTTTTTCAGCAAAGAACTTTTAGCTATTGCCACCTGAGGTGAAGTAATGTCATATCAGGACTACAAGTCCCAGGGAGGGTAGATGGGAAAATAGGGAAAATATAATATATTATGGGATCACAGATCTAGGGTTGGAAAGGTCCTCAGAGGTCATCATATCCAATTCCAGTAAACTGAGCTCTTGATGGATTAAATAGCTTGCCCAAAGTTGCATGGGTAATAAGTAGCAAAGATAGGATTTGAACCCAGACTCTCTGACTTCAGAGCCAATATCATACTGTAGCCACTGGCTACTTGAGTTCGGTTCTGCCTATGAGCAATCATTATTCAGATTTGCGAAAGCAAGGGTGGAAATAAAACAAAAAAATTTATTAAAAAGGTCATAAGGCATAGGAAGGGCTAGGTAGAAAAAGAGAGAGTTAAAAGAACAGCCAAGCAGCATTGGCTGGGTCACAGGTCAGAGAAGACTGACTAGGGATCCTGAGTTGGAGTCCAAATCAGGTTTTTTATGTCTTGCCTCTCATCCAGGGGGCAAAAGGTGAACTCCCTTTCTCTTACTGGACCAGGAATTAGGTAGAGGGTAAAGTCTAAGGAGATCAGGATACAAATTTTACATTAAATAATGAATCAATGTTAATGGGGATCTTCACCCAGTTTGGGGAGATTACAAATTGTTTGTTACAATCATAATTTTCTTACTTGTACGTCAACTTACATCTCAAGAGTAGGTGGCAATCAATTTACATCTCCACCCAATTTCTACATTCACAGTTCTCTTCATCTTTCCCCTGCATTAATACCACATTGCCTCCCTCATTCACTCCATTCATTAAACCAGGATTTAAGTATATCCCATGTGCCAGGCACTCTGCATACAAAGTTAAAGTCAAAACAGTCCCTACCCTCAAAGAATTTAGGTACTGTTGATAACAGGTAGACATAAATATTTGAATTTTGCCCACCCTCCTCATCCTTCTCCCTCTGGAACCTTGGACTGTGCTTCTGTGCTGCAGAGTTCTGATAGGTGAACTTATGCCTTACCTTGCTTGGAATCAGGAAAGACCTCCACCTTCTTCCTTCTAACCCCTCTTTTTTATGTCATCTTCTCCTTTTAGAGTGTAAGCTCATTGAGGACAAGGTCTATCTTAATTTGCTTACATTTGTATCTCCCAAGTTCATCATGGTGCCTAACACATAGTCAGAACCTAGTAAATTGTCTTTATATTTTTTCTTTCTTTTTCTTCTTCCCTTCCTTCCTTCCTTCCTTCCTTCCTTCCCTTTTTTTTTAGATTTTTCAAGGCAAAGGGGTTAAGTAGCTTTCCCAAGGCCACATGGCTAGGTAATTATTAAGTGTCTGAGGTTGGATTTGAACTCAGGTACTCCTGACTACAAGGCCGGTGCTCTATTCACTGTGCCACCTAGCCACCCCCTTCCTTCCTTTTTTTTATCCCTCCCCTTCCTTCCCTCCATTTCTTCCTTCCCTTCTTTTCTTCCTTCTTCTCTTCCTTTCTCTTTCTTTCTCTTTCTTGCATTTTCTCCTTACCTTCTTTTCTTCTTTCCCTTCCTTTCTCTCACTCTTCTTCCTTCTCTCTTCTCTCTTTTTCTTTCTTTTTTCTTCCTTCCTTTCTAATATACCCCCTCCCAAAGTGGTTGATGTGTGCTTTCAGGAGGACAAGGGACTATGAGTAAATTCATTCTACTAATATAGATCAGCACCTTCTCTGAAACTGAGAGAGTTGTCCAAGGCCATTGAAAAATTAAATGACTTGCCCAGGGTCACATAGCCAGTAAATCCCAGATTTGATCATTCTATTTCAATTTGAAATATATACAAATGGAGAACCCTGGGTAGGAGCTGATATTCCATTTGAGTTTTGAGATGAAGAGATGGAAGGAGTGCATTCAAGGCAGGAGGGACAGCCTGTGCAAAGACAGGGAGGAGGGAATTGGAATGTTATGGATGAGGAAGAATCAATAGGCCAGTTTGGTTGTGAGACAGATGGGAGCCTACTCTGACCTCATGCAGCACTGCTGACTGTCTCAACCATGCCATTTGGACTTCTACTACTTTGAGTGGGTGAGTCCTTTTTTCTGCAGTCACTCTGGGAGCTCCCTTAGGGAAGGGACCAAAATTTTTCCTCCTTGCATCTGGCTAGAGGCAAAGGACATATAATTTAGTGAATATTCCTTGAATCAAAATGCCCCCCTCTGGCAGGTCCTAGTGGTGACCACATCTAGGAATTGATGACTCTTAGATCATTATGAAAAAGTGAAATTATGGTTCAGTTTAATGGAAGGACATTAATGTCAATTAGACCTAGCAACACTAATGACTGCCACATCCATGATGCTGTATTTGGAAGGAACAGTTGTGATCTCAGGAAGTCCTCGTACCTGTGACTTTCCCAACATCTTGTCACTCACACCATCATAGACAGAAATAACTCAGCCCCGTCAGCAGCCACAGGGTTTGTTTGCAGTCCAGATTTGGCTCAGGGCTCTGCTTTCTCAGACATGTCACCAGCACCCTGGCATCCGGCTCATTCTTCACGGCTTCCCAGCACATCCCGTGCCCATCACTTCTCTTTCTCTGATCCTCATTGGAGATTCAGCCATGTAACCAGAGAACTGAAGGCAGTAGAAAAAGGAAAGACCTTTCTAACATAGTCTTAGAGAGATCCTCTCTGACCCCTACTACAGGAACAGGTCGTCCTTCATTTAAGTATTTCAGTTCCTAAAATTTTTCCAGAGGCTATGATTTCATCTGTGGACTATAAATTCACTGTAGAACATTGGAAAGGGTACAGGCTCTTTCTAGATGAACTATGTCTTTGATACATGCCAGTTTTTGATTTTTCACTTTCTGAGTTCTTGACCTTTGATCCATGGAATTGGGCCCTAGTCTAGTCTGGGATTTTATTTTGCTCTGTTCTTTGAATCCACTGTATGGTTAAAAAAGAATTAGAAACCTGGTTCAGCCCCTGCATCTGACATTGCAAATGTGACCTTAGGCAAGTCATTTAACCTCTTGGGCTCCAGTTTCCTCTCCTGTAAAATTAGAAGCCTGAACTAGATGGCATCTGAGATCCCTCCCAGATCTAGAGCTATGGTTTTATGATTTTTAGATCAATAAACATCCCTTTCATTGCTCATCTTTTGCAAGGTCCAGTCAAATGAATGGCTCCTGGGCATAACTTTGTAATCATATGAGAAAATTTTGCCATCATATGTAGGGAATTAATGAATAGATTATCAGGAGTAATAAATTTTTCAAACAAATTTGGTTCTAATATCTTAACAAGACATAGAATTTCAGAAATAAAAGAGACTGTAGAGGTTAATCAGTCTAATCCCCTTGTCTGACAGATGAAAATCCAGGACAGTGTATTAATGCTTAAGTGTCACACAATTAGTGACAAGGTTGATATTAGAACTCAGCTTGAAGATTCCTAGATTTTTATACTTTCTATCATACCACATTAATTACCAAGTACCACACAAATTACCAAGACTTTTATAGGATGCTGAACTTTCTTATCACTTTAGGATGTTTCTCAATTCTGATTAAATTTTCACTTTGATCCCTATAAAATTATATTTAAATTCATACAGTACTGTATTTGGAAGACTTCCCCAAAGATATGCTCTCTTCTACTAAAGAATGGTCATTTCTTTAAAGATCATGTCCCAATATTTGGTATCATCTAATTCTTTTTTTTTTACTATAAAGTGGATTCAAAGAACAGAACAAAATAAAATCTCAGACCAGGCCAGGGCCAATTCCATAGATCAAGGGTCACTGGAGCAAGAATTTGGAAGGTGAAAATCAAAAACTGGCAGGGGTCAAAGACAGAGCTCATCTAGAAAAAACTCTCCAAACACTTCCTCTCTCACTTAGATTGAAGAGTGCTATCACTGAGCTCAGTAATTGTTCAAAAACATTTTATCAGCTCTATGAGTAAAGTTAAGCAGATGAGAGAGAAGGCAGAATTCTAAATTTTTATTTCATGTATTTTTCTCCTCTAAAGAGAATAGTTTTTTTCTGAGTAGAAAGGGTAGAATTTATATCAGAAGGTAACTGAAGCCCAAGATAGTAAAGGAGGGGGCTAACCCTATTTAAATAAGGTCATGTCCAATCTCAGTCGAATAGTATCCCAGGATTGATCTTGAAAAATTATAGAGAAGGGAAAAGGTACTAGAAGACAGATTTGCTCAATATTCTCTTCATTTTCTAAAGATATGAATTCCCAAAACCGGAACCAATAAGCTTAATGTTAATCACTGGCCATCCTTAGCATGGATTAGTAAACAGATGGTTTATAGTCTCTTAAAAAAGGAAAGCAGTGATCAATAGAAGCTAGTATGTGTTCATCAGTAGCAAAGTCATGCCAAAAATGTCTGTCTGTCTGTCTGTCTCTCTTTCTCTTTCCTTCTTTTCTTTCTTTTCTTCTTTCTTCTTTCTTTTTTTTGCTAGGATAAGTAAGCCAGCTGAATTAGAAAAAGAAAGGAAGGATTAATTAAGAATCTGTGTGTCAGGCACTTTACAAATATCTCATTTAATTTCCACCTCAGTCCTAGATGCGAAGGTAGATACTATCATTATTTCCATTTTAGAGTGAGGAAAATGAGGTAGATATTGATTAAATTACTTGACCATGCTCTCATAGCAAGGAAGTGACTGAAGTCACATTTGAACTTACGACTTCCTGACACCAGGTCCAGGGTGAACCATCACCGTTTACAATATATCTTGTAAATATTTGATGAATTCTAAATATAATGTATATTTCTTTCAGTAAAGTATTTGACAAAATCTTCCATTCCATCTCATGGACAATATGAAAATTTATGAGATGAGGCAATTCATGATTAGTTTAACAACTTTACCTAAAATATAGAATGGATGGACACCAATTAATCCCTGAGTAGTCTTCACAGAGGTTTCTCCTTAGGCTTTAATGCTTAATATTTTTGTCAGTAATTTGATGGAAGATATAAATGTTCTGCTTATCAAATTTTCAGATGACATGATCCTTGTAGGAATAGCCAAGATGATGGATGATAGAATGGGGATTCAGAAAGATCTCTATAGGGTGGAACAGTGGATCAGAACTAACAAGATGAAAAGTCATAGGGAAAAACATTAAGGCCTGTCATTTAGGATCTGAAAAATAAATGACATAAGTGAGACCTGACTGGGCAGTAATTCATGTGAAAAGGACCAGAAGAGAGGGGAGGAGTTAGATTATTTTGCCATAAACTCAATATGAGTCAATAGTGTAAGATGGCCGGAAACACTGGCACAATTTGGAGTTGGATCAATATTAATAAGATGTTCAGTCTCTGCAGGATATTTTGAATTGGCCTGTAGTCACAGATCAATGTAGTGTACCTGGGACCAGTGGGATTCCAGGTAAAGGCAGCAATGTGTCCCTGTGAAATTTCATCTAGAGACCAGCAAATATGATCTTGAGGTCAAATCATAATTGGAGAATTGCCTTTTGCTCTGTGCACTACATTTGAGGAAGAACAGGAGGAAGCCCATTCAAAGCAGAGTGACCAGCATGGTAAAGGAAATATAAACCACATCTTAGGAGGAATAGTTGAAGGAAACAGGTATTTCTCCTTAGAGAGGTGGAGATATCATTGGGGATACAATGATTAATTTCAAACATCTACAGTCATATGGAAGAGGGGTTATGCTTCTTCTGTCTGGATCCAGGGAGTAGATATACAGTAAGAGATAGATTTTGGCTCAATGTAAGTAGGACTTTCTAATTATTGGAACTGTCTGAACACGGAATGGGCTGTCTTTCTAAGCAGCCAGTTCTGTGTCTTTGCAAGTGTTAAAAATAGAGACTAGAAGTCAGAGATGCTATAGAGAAGATTTTTGCATTGAGTCAGATGTAGGACTAATGACTCATAAAGTCCCTCCAAACGCTGAGATTTTATTATTCCTATGCCCCACAGTTATCCAGGAGGTAAGGCACAAAGTCCAGAGAAAGGACTTCTTTCATAGGGCCAGGAGTGGAGAATCCACAATTTTCCCTTTCTAGTCCTCAGTTTCCAAATCTGTAAAATTAAGGGAGGAAATGTAAGCACTTTGTAAACAGGATGATGGGATCATACATATAGGGATGAAGGTGACTTCATAAACCATCTAGCCCAGGCCCCTCATTTTACAGACAAGGAAACTGAGGCCCAGAGAGACAAAATAATTTGCCTAATATACACAGGTTGTTATCATCGGACTGGGACTGGAACCCACTCTCCTGATTTCAGAGCCAGGACTCTTTCCACTCATTGAACTAGGGAATTCTTAATTTTTTTTTAGTTTTGTATCCACATAATAGGCACTCAGGAAATGGTTTTTGAGTGAGTGAATGAATGAATGAATGAAATAGTTTCAATCAATTATCATGTACTAACCAAATGATTATAATATGTTAGTCACTGTATTAAGTAACAGGGACACAAATTAAAAAAAAATCATCTCCACTTAATAATTGCCTTCAGGAAAACAACTCAGGTCCCCATTGTTGAACATGCAAGGGATACTTGGGCCAGAGAAGGTGGCCAGCTAGAAGCCCAGCCTCACCCCTAGAGCAGAGTATTCTGGCAGATTAATGGGATATTGAAGTTGCAAATCCTAGAAAGAGTTTGGAAGAGACTTAGAGGTTACCTCACCCAAACGCGTCATTTTACCAATGAAGAAACTGAAGCACAAAGTAGTTAATGGACATGTCCAAGCTCACACAGCCACGAGGTAGCAGCCAGATTCTCTTGCCCTAAACCCAGTATTCTTTGCCCTCCACTCCATTACCAGAGATTCCGGTGCTGCCACCTGTGTGGCCTTGAGCCTGTTGCTTCCCCTTTCTGGGCTTCATTTCCTCCTTTGCAAAATGACATGGTTCTATAAAATGGTGCTAGATGATAATCTTGAAATTCCCTTCCAGTTTTATACTCCATAACCTTAGTAGTGATTTTGTTATGATGAACAAAAACATGTTAGGGAGGGTTTTCTACAAATTCTCCTTTCCCAGGAAGCTCTTGTTTCTTATGTCCAGTAAGGAAAATGACAAGATTTCATCCCATCAAAAAGACCCAGCTCTTTTTTTTTTTAACAGATTGGAAACTGGCCACTTTGTAAATAGATGCTCTTACAGCCTGTCAGGGATGTCACCTGGATATGTGACAGATTTTTAAAAGTCTGAGACAGGGGCAGGGCTAATGTCTTCAGAAGAAAAATGTCAGCTTGACTCTTGCTCCTTCTTCACATTTCTGCCTAGTTTTGCAAGTCCAGCCCCTGCCCCAGAACTTTCTCTGGCATTTCCCTGCCTAACACCTGTCTTACATCCTTGTTCCATCATTTGACAGATGAGGTAACTGAGGCCTAAAGAAACAAAATCATTTGTCTCAGGGAATATGGTAATGATGATAGGTTTGAAGGTTTGCAGGGACCAGAGGTGGACTCAGGAAGCTAAAGAAAGGGACCAGGAAGACACTTTTCCCTCATGGGAAGGAAAGGTTTTATATAGCTAGTAATGTGACTAGCAGGTAGCTGCCTCAGTGGAATAGTGGAAAGGAACCTCCATTCCTAATATAGATCCCCCAAACCCCAGCGAGAGTGTCTGAAAAATCCCTCAATCCCATTCCTTTGGGTTAAAATCATATCCCTTGGTTAAGATACAAATCATCTTAGGAGTGGGAAGTCATAACATTATCATCCACTGCTCATCCCTTAATATCTTGGCAGAAATTAATCTGTTAGTGCCTTTCTAACAGGACAGTATGCTGAGAGGGTATTGGAGATAAGATGGATTGGTTTTGAGGTGAGGTGGAAGAGGCCTGGCTTAGGGATACTTGAAAGAAGATTAGAAATGGGAGGAGCTTATTAAGATTCAGCTAGAGGAGGTGAGAAAATTGATGAAGGACCATACCCAAGTCATCACTTTTCCACCCATAGGCTGGATCCTCCTGCAACCCAAAGATTTGACAGCTCCAACTACAGACTGTAAGCCTTAATTCTAGACCTGATGAGTGACATGACCTTGGTCACATCTCTGAGCATTATAAGATCACAGCTGTAAAGCAAGAATAACAAGAATAATAATTGTTTAAGTTAGTCTTTACATATGTTCAAAGCATTTGAGTTTGGTTTTGTTTTTGCAACACAGTGGGATTAACTAACTTGCCTATGGTCACACCACTAAGTAAAGTATTAAATGTCTCGGGTCAAATTTGAACTCAGGTCTTCCTGAGTCCAAGGTCGGTGCTCTATCACTGTGCCGCTTCACTGCCCCCCCCGCCCCCCATATCAACCCTGGGAGATAGATGATATTATCTCCATTTTATGGAAGGGGAAACTAAGGCTGGGAGAACTTTGATGGCTTGTTCAGGGTCTCAAAATCAGTAAGTAGAATTTGAAGTCACCTGATTCCAAGTCCTGCCCACTACGGACCTCAAATAGCATCTAAGTGAAATTCTATATCTTATAAGGGAGGCACCTAAGGTCACCCCCTGTCCTAATGTGCTTAGTCTACAGTTTGAGTGGAAGGAAGCTTTTGCCCCATATAGTCTTTCATCTCCGCATACGTCCTCTGTAACAACTCTCTGGCACTCTCACACCTAACTCCTTCTCTGTCTCTCCTTCTCCCAAGAACTGTTTTCAGTTTTTATTCCCCGGCCCGGCAGGCGGGCAGCGTGACAAGCATACTGAGAGAACATGCTGCCGATTAGCCGCAGGCCTGTCAGACCCAATTACATCTCCACGGAAGCTGACAGTGGCTTTTGTCAAGTCTCCCATACACATCTTCCTCCCCTCACCCACCAGCCATCCCTTTCCCTCCCCTGGCCAGCCTTAAGCACCCTAAGCTAATTGCTCCAGACAGGGAAATGTCTTCATTTGGCTCCAGCAGGGAGTCCCCCCCTGCCCACCCCAGGAAGTTGAAGGCGAAAGCCTTCCACCTTGGCATCTCCTCTTGACTCCAACCAATTCTTGAAGCCCACCTCAACAGATTCTTGTGCTTTCCTAGACTTCAATGCTCTTGAGGAAGGCATTGGATATATGATTTGTAGAATAAGATCTGAGTTTAAATTCAGTCACACTTATTAGCTTTGTGACTCTAATATAAGTCACTTAACGTTATCCAGATTGGATTTCCTTATCTGTATTATTGGTGGAAGAGAGGCAGGAATGTATTGACCACCAAGGTCTCTAAATTTCCTCTGAGATCAAAAATCTATGCTCATATGACTTCCTTTGCAAGGGTCCTTAACCCATATGGACCACAATCTCCCCATGCCTCTTTAGACAGTCTTCATGGCCCAATAATTTAATATCTGGTAACTGATCTTCTGATGATGAATTACCGTATAGGATCCATGAATGTTTAGAGATGATTAGAGTGATTAGAGATAATGATGATTAGAGATAGCAAGTTCCATGGAAAGAAACCTGGATTTGGAGTCAGGGGACCTATCTTCAAATCCCACCACTTCCTATTATTACTTGGATAATTTCTAGAAAGTTGTTTTACCTATTCAGGCTTCACTTTCCCGACCTGTAAAGTATGAACCAGATGGCTTGAGAGGTCTCTTCTAACTCTTAATCTATTATCGCATGATCCCATGGAGAACTATCTTTCTCCTTCATAATTCTCTTAGCTCCAAGGCAAATTCTTCTATGTGTGCCCTTGAACCCATCTTTTTCAGGTTTCTCCAGGAAATTGCTCCCACTGTCAACTTCTTTTTCTCCCTTATCTTTAATCTTTCCCCATCTCCTGAGATCTTCCCTAATACCAACAAACATGACCATGTCTTCCTTATGCCTAAAAAAGTGTAACTTGATCTGACTATACCTGCTAGTTATGGTCTAGTATTTCTCCTTCACTTGGTGGCTAAGAAAATCACCTACAATTGGTGCCTCCTTTTGTTCTCTTCTCACTCCCCTTACTCTCAATTTCACACCTTCTCTAGTATGACTTCCAATATTGTTGTACACTTGTCAAATCTAAGTGACTTTTTCACAATCCCAATTCTCTTGGATTTTTTTCTGTAACATTTGTCATATTGATCCATCACCCCTTCCTGGTTAGTCTATTCTCCATAAGTTTTCTTTTTGGTAAAATTTCTCTTTCCCGGTTCTCACCCTATCTATCCAGCTGCTTCTTCTCGGTCTCTATTGCTATTTTTTCACCAGCGTCTATCAATGTCATTCCCTCCAACAGTTGATTTCCCCCAGTGCTTTAAACTGTCTCTGTTCTGTACCATCTCACTTGGTGATTTTTATCAGCTTCCATGGGTTCAATTATCACCTCTATGCAGATGATTACCAGACCTATCTAGACAGTTCAAATGTTCCTCCTGAATTCCAGTTACACATCTCTACTAGCTTCTTAGACATTTCAAACTGGATATCTTACAAACGTATCAAATACATTGAAACAAGACAAAAATCTTCCTTTCCTTTCAAAATCTCCACCTTCTGAACTCACCTATTACTGGCACCACCCTTCTGCCAGTCAGCTCAGTCCATAATATCAATGTCATCCTTGATTCTTTACTCTAATTCATCTCACAGATGGTGAGGGATTCATAACCAAATCTTGCTGCTTCTACTTATACAACATCTCTCTTACATGTTCCCTTTGCTCCACTCATAAAACCAAACCCCTAGTTTAAGTTCTCTCAAGTTCAATCCATCATTCACTCAGCTGCCAATGTAATTTTCAAAAGTGACTGACCATGTTACTCTCCTTCTCATCACCTCTCAATGAAAAACAGTATTCAGTGGTAGTCAGAGCATGAAAGAATGACCTATATGACTCCACAGAAGAATCTAAACTACCTTGAGTAGGTATAAACAACAGAAGAAGGTCCAACTATCTCAAGGGAATGTTTCCACATGACCCTGGGCCATTCCAGGCAATATGCCTTCTTTGTTCTGTTTTTATTTATTATCTGTCATCATTTTGTTCTCCTGTCACCAAGGACTGAGTCTTGTGAGTAAGTTCCCTTTAACAACCTAATAAATTCTAACAAAGCCTAACAAACCCTAATAAATCTCTCTCTCTCTCTCTCTCTCTCTCTCTTTATATATATATACATATATATTTTGCTGAGTTGGCATGGGGTCCCTCTTTATTCAGTATCTCAATATGCTCTCAAAGATTCTATTTCCCTACAATTAGCATATCAGGGTAGAACAGATCAGCCTCCTTAAGATTATATAGCTGGCAGGATAATCTGTCCCCCAATATAAAGTCTTCTATTTGGCCCCATTTGGCTCCTAGGTGGCACAGTGGATTAAGCACCAGACCTGAGGTCAGGAAAACCTGAGTTCAAATCTGGCCTCACATATTTACTAGCTATGTGACCCTGGGCAAGTTACCCCAATTTGCCTCAATTTTCTTATCTATAAAATGAACTGGAGAAGGAAATAGCAAACAGTCTGGTATCTTTGCCAAGAAAACTCAATTTGTGAGGAATCGGAAACAATTGAGACAACTAAAGAACAAAATTTGGCCTGATCAAATTTTCTGTCTTTCTTACACCTTAATCCCCTCCATGTTTCCTCTCCAAGTCTTTGTATTCATTGTCCTTCATCTTGGAAAAAAAAAAACTCTATCCATTCACTTCTGCCTCTTAGGGTCCCTTGCTTTCTTCCCCCAGTAGCTAATGCCTTCCTCTTTCAAATGATCTTAATCAATTCTCATGTATTTTTAAACTATTAAAGCTTAAAACTTCACTAAGACGTTTGGGACACTTGGTAACTTATTTATATATTGCCTCCCCCATTAAAATGTAAGCTGATTCTCTTGGTTCTGGAAGCATTTGTTCCCTGCTCTCTATCTTGCTGGGGATTAGACATCAGATCCACCATTTTGTGGACAAGGAACCCAAATACATACATACATACATACATACATATATATATCTATATGTATATATCTATATCTATATATACACACACACACACACACACACACACATGTGTGTGTGTGTGTTCAGGCACAGAACTATTCAACATAGGGAGCTATCTTGGTGAGGGACACAAGACAGAACTTCCTTTCTCCAAATATCTCTCCCACCTGCCTTTCACAGTGCTTGAAATCCCATTGTTCATTCTTTTGAATCTTGAAAGTGTTTTTTAATCTTTCATGAAAATAGAAATGCCTCAGGGAAGGCTCATACACCTAAACCCATTATCAGAATCTGAAATCTTAGTTTAAATCACCTGGAACTTGAAGGCATAGCAAAATGGAGTGGGGGGAACGCATAATGTAGGTAGGTAGGCGGGAGAAAATAGGGATAGTCGAGAGAAGGAAGGAGGGACTCCAGAATTCAGTTGGGACTTCTGATACTTCAAGCACCCATTATTTCATTAGTGTGGATATATTTTCCACACACTCCAGATTCATATCCCTCCCTTTATCACATGAGTAGGCATGGACTAATAACATCATTAATCAGTGACCATCCCTTTGGTGATAATACTTGTCACAGGTGGGTAGGGCTCTCACATTGGAATCAGGAAGACATGATTTTGCCTTATCTATTTATTAACCATGTGATTCCTGGCAAAACATATTTCAGCCTTTGTTTCCTCTTCTGAAAACTGTGAATAATAATAATAATGACTATTATTATATTTGTGTGTATTTATCACACAGGGTTATTGTGCAGGTCAAATGAGATAACATGGATAATATTACTAGTATTGAAGAAATGTTCCTTAAAATTATTGTTGCGACTGTTGTTACATAGTCTGGTTCTCAGTCAATGGACAAAAATCTATCACTTGTCCATACAAGAAGAATTTCCAATTTGTTTAGCCAGACCAACCAGATTTTACTTTTTATCAATATAGCCTTCAAGACCTCAGGGTCATCTCTCATCAACCCCCCCAAGAATGAATCAAATTCAGCAAGATGAATGAGATTCAGTCTACAGGAGGCTGCTTGCCCTTTCCCCCCCGATTGCTAGTTATAGCTCAGCACAAATACTCTTCCATGGGAAAGCAGTGAAGAGTTGGCACATATCCTTCCAAAAAAGAATAGAATTCAAATAAACCCCTCAGATCTCTTCTGCTTTGAAATTCATTATATAATTGTTCTTTAACCTTAAGCCCCCTATCCCCAACCCATTCCCATTGGGGTATCTTGGCTGAAGAGAAGGTATTTTGCTTCAGCAGATAATGAAATGAGTTTGCATTGCCTAAAAATACTTTGACTAAGAGATGGAGGAAGAGAGAAAAGCAATCAGAAATATCCTGGGTATCAGGAGAAAACCAGTTGGAGATTTGAATTTGCAGTAAATAGGGCACAGGTGGTTAATTGATTATTGAGAGAGAGAGAGAGAGAGAGAGAGAGAGAGAGATGTAGAGTTGTTTCTCCCTTCTTTTTAAATCATCATTGTACTGTACATACTTACGTTTATATGCTGAATATCCTAGCAGAATGTAAGCTCCTTGTGGGCAGAGACTGTTTTAAATTCTTTCTTTGTATTTTCAGTGCCTTCCACAAGATTTTGCTCACATGGATAGAGATAGAGACTTGACCTGCAGTTTCTTTAATGTAGGAAACACCCAAATGAATACCTTCTACCAATGCAAGTTGGGATCTACTCTGCAACTTAAAGTCTTAGAGAAATCGTACCTAACATTTTTTGCTCAGCAAAACTCTCTTAACAACAAAATGTGTTGGGAATCCCCAGGGTAATTTAATATATTACTCATAATATTTTTTTTAGATTTATTCATTAAGTGCTTACATAAGTACAGTTATAACTCCTGCATAAAATGTTCCAAATCAAAATTTATATCATGGAATTTTAATTTCCAAACTTTTATTACAGTCATAATTATACAAATTTTAAATATAAAATCCCAAACTCTAATTATAAAATAAAAACAAATATTTTATGTGGGACATTTTGTAAGAATTTAAAGAAGCAATCCAGCAACACCTCATATGTCCATTATTATCTACAAAAATACATTTCATTATTTTATAAATTTTATTGAAAATAAATTACATTTTAATGGAACAAGTTATAACATAAAAGTTGCTAACATAATATAGTAATCATATATAAACTTAACTCTGATGTTGGATGGTTTTTAAAATAGAACAAAGGTTTACAATATTTGACTCAATTCCAAACAGTTTTTAATGTGGTTCTGCATCAACTTTATTTCCTTATTGTGATTTGAAACCAGAATAAAGTAAAAATACTCTTTCACACAAATTTTGTTGTAGAAGATGATAGGAGAATTTTACAAATTTTCTTCCTTCAAGATATTAATTTTTAAAAATTTTAACCATCTAATCAATAGAAATAAACTAGTTACAATATAAAATATTTAAATGGCAAGTGCTATATTACATTATTAATGTACTTAAAATACAAATGCAATATATTACTTCATTTTTTTTTGCAAGGCAAACAGGGTTAAGTGGCTTGCCCAAGGCCACATGGCTAGGTAATTATTAATTATTAAGTGTCTGAGACCGTATTTGAACCCAGGTTCTCCTGACTCCAGGGCTGGTGCTTTATCCACCACACCACCTAGCTGCCCTACTTCATTTTTAACAATGTTTATATATATAAACTAACCTTTGTACGGAAAGAATCTCTTCAAGCTTTTCTTTTTCCACTGGCACACGTGACAATTTCACAAAAACTCTACTGTATGCAGGTCACTTGAAAATCTTCCAGATGGAAGAATAGCAAGATAAATGAAAGTAGAGTTAAAGTTAGAAAACAGCTTCCATACTTAAATCCCATGCAAAAGGTTTGTTTCTGCAGAACATCTATAGATCTTTGTGTGACTTTCAAAATGGCTTGTTATATATATGTTGCTCTGTAGGAATATAAATTCTCATAACCTCTTGATTGCATGATCAAATAACTGAAGGTATAATTTCGGAAGAACAAAGGGGATCAAGGCAGTTTTTCTGGGAAATGTTCAGAACACAGTGGTTCTACATGTGCAAGATGACATCCACATGCATCTGACCATTTGTTCGGAATCAGTTTGCATTTGAATGGAAAACCCTTGTAGTGATTTGGAAACAATTTGATAACAAATTGAAAAACTTGAAGAGCCTGTTGCACTTAGTCAGAAGTAGTCAATTTGGTATAATAAACACGAAAATCATTATGCACATGACCATAATAATTTTTAATTGTTGGAAGCAATCCTATAATACTTTAAACATACATGTGCTTGTTGTTATAGAGGAAAAGTATATTTGTAACATCATTGGGCAATTATTTACTGCTTAAGGCTCCATTAAATAATCTGGGTGAAGATAAGACTAGAGTATGGACACATGCAAGATATTCTCCAAAGGTGGCATGATAGTTAACTTCATAGTAGGGTCAGGCCCAAAATGGTGTGAAGCAAGTCTTATTAGCCCAGGAAGATGTGATGAGCTATAACAGATAGAGCAAGTATTTCTTTGGAGATTGATCCCATCTTTCTCTTAAATTGGATTTATTTTGTTTAACCTTATATATTAGTGTGACTGGTGGGTGAAATAGAATACTTCCCCAGTTAATGGATATGTGTTCTTTGGCTCCATATAGAGAGAGACACATGTGCTCTTGCCTCTTGACAAAGGGCAGACTTAACCAGAGTTTCCTATCTTTTCCCAGCCTCCCATCCCCCCTACCTGATTAATAAAGATTTTTTAAAATTTTATTTTATAGATGTTCCAGCTGCACAAAGGAACAAGAAGTAAAGTATATGCATTAAGATTATTGGTTGCAATAGAAGAGAGATAAAGACAAAAGAAGCCTTGACCAACGATTGATTAGTTGGTTCTTGTTCTTTGTTATCAAAGAAGATCAAAATGCCATCACTCTGTTTGAGAGAAATTACTTGATGTCCTACTGTGGTTGATCAGACCAATACAAGCCTGGAATGCTCTACCTCAGGTTGGGCACAAATAGTCCATGTGAACACCTGGGGTAGGTATTCTGAACTTATGGATATCATGCTTCCTTTGAGCTGCTTCCTTTGAGCTGCCTTCCTCATAGAGTGCAGCCCCCTCACTGATGAGGGCATGCCATGCTGGGCAGTCCTATGCCAGTGTCTCCCATGCTGTACAATCAATTCTAAAGTTTCTCAATCCTTCAGGGTGTCTTGGTATTGCTCTTCTGACCCCCTTGTGAGTGCTTGCCCTGGGTGAGTTCTCCATGAAAGGCTTATTTTTTTTGGCAAGCATACATCTGGCATTTCAATAATGTGTCCAACCCCTCACAGTTGCACTCTCTGTAGCAATATTAGAATGCCAGGCAATTTAGGCAGTTTAGTTTGAGGAAAGACCTCAGTGTCTGGTGTCTTCTCCTGCCAGGTGATCTTCAGAATCTTCCTAAGATAGTTTGAATGTAAGCAATTCAGTTTCTTGACATGCCATTGGTCAACTGTCCAGGTTTCACAGGCATATAGCCATGAGGTCAGTACAATGGCTCTGTAGACTTTCGGTTTGGTATTCAGTCTAATGCTGTTTTTTCCCCCACATTTTCTTTCAGAGCTTCCCAAATACTGAGCTAGTTTTGGCAATGCAAGTGTCAACCTAATTGCCAATGTGGACCTCCTTGAAAAGGACCCTGCCAAAGTAAGTGAACTTATTCACAGTATTCAAGATTCTCCATTTGCTGTAATTGATGGTTCCACATATGGATGGCGTGGTGCTGTCTGATGGAGCACCTGAGTTTTTTTGGTGTTAGACCAAATAGCACAAGCAGCAGAGAATCAATCCACCCTTTGTTACATCTCAGCCTCAGAGGCTGCATTGATGAGCCATCTTTCGCAAACAGAAGATCTGCACCAACACTCCTCCACTTTGGTCATGGCTTGTAGTCTTCAAGTTGAAGAATTTGCCATCAGTGTGGTAGCTGACTTTGAGGCCATGTTCATCCTTAGTACAGGTATTTGATAACATGGCTGAAAATGTCCGGCTAAAAAGCATGGGAGCAAGGACACAGTCGTGTTTCCCTCCATTGGAGACTAGGAAGTCTTGAGAGCATCATCCACTATTCAGAACCTGGGCATGCATGTTGTCATGAGATTGATGTACAACACTGATGAAGTTCTCCATGCAACCAGATTTTGACATAATTTTTCAAAAACCCTCACAACTGATGGTATCAAAGTCTTGGTCAGATCTACAAATGTTGTATACAGACCTTTGTTCTGAGCCTGGCATTTTTCCTGGAATTGTCATGCAGCAAACACCCTATCGACTGTTCCTTGACCCTTTCTGAAGCCACACTGGCTCTCAGGGAAGGGGCTATCTTTCTGGTGGAAGGATCAACCTATTGAGGACTCTGGAAAGAATCTTACCAGCAATGATTAAAAGAAGCACTCCTGTGATCGTCACAGGACAATCTATTCCTTTTACCTTTACCTTTATAGAAATGGACAATGGAGGCATCCTTGAATCCCCAACAGTTAAGGGTTCTGGGACACAGCATCAATAGATAACATTTAAAAAAATCCCATTCAGGGCTAAATCATAGTTTCAAATGCTCTCTCCTTTTCTACTGTGAATGCTTTTCCTTCAGGTTCATATCGACAAATGATATCTTCTATATGCTTTCATACTCAAGGTGTTTTTCCATGTTCATGTTTTAATATTATTTCCCAAGACCAAAGAAAGTCTACCCAGGAACAATGCTGCAGATGATCTCACCTGATTTGGGGCTGTCCTATAACCCTGTGCCAAGGTTATCCTGAAGTGATTAGCACTTGTATAGTAGGAAGAACCTGGAAACAAAGTGGCTGCCCCTCAACTAGGAATTGGCTAAGTAAAGCATGGTATGTGATTATAATGAAATGTTGTTGTGAAGGAATGACTACTGGAAAGAATTTGGAGCAACTTGGGAAGACTTGTTTGAAATGATACAGAGCAAAGAAAGCAGAGTCAGAAGAACAGTGAGTATAAGGAATATATAATTAAATGCAATGACTGCTCTTTTTGCTGGAAGACTGATGAAGCACACTTTATAGTTATGTGGATAAAGTGCTGTGACTAAAGTCAGGATAACTTGAGTTCAAAGCCCACCTCAGATACTCACTAGCTCTGTGACTCTCACCTAACCTCTGTCTTGCCTCAGTTTTTAAAACAAATAATGAGAGTACTTAATGGTCCCGGGTTGTTGGAAGGATAAAATGAGTTACTTGTCATGGGCTCTGCAAACTTCTAAACACTCTATGAACACTTATTTATTATTCCCTTCACTTAGTAAAGAAAATAAGTTCAAATTGCATGGTATCAAAAGGACAGGAGTAAAATCAAATACATTCACCTTAAGCAAGAGAAAAGAGATAGAGATCTTAGAGTAGATCCATAATCCCTTGCCTAATGCTGCCTTCAGAGGAGACCAGCTGGGTCCTCTGAATTCCTACCTTATACCACCAATGGAAAACTTATCTTTCTTGGTGGATTTGTGAGCAGCAAAAGCTCTGCCCCTTCCAGGCAAAAAGAAAAAAGGGAAATGAACTGCCAATCTTTGGACCTGTTACTACTTGAGACTTGAGGCAGGAATCTAAAGGGCTGAGGTATAAATGCATTTATAATAATCCTCATTCTGTCTAAATTCTTTGTATGACTTGTAAGTGACCTTAAATAAAATGCAGCAGGAAGAGGATGAAAGGGAGTAGCTAATGGGACGAGGGTTCATGCTGTGATGTTTGATTGGATGATGCCAACATAACCCCTATATCAATTGAGAAGGTGGGTACCACTCAGAAATGGATGGGGCTGAGGATTTAGTGATATTCAGCTGTTTCAAGACACTGAGAGGAACAGAGAGCCATGTAGACATGCCCAGAGTCCCACTCCCATTTGAATAGTGCGTGTCACCACATCATAAAATATTGGAGACAGAAAAGGCTATCAGGTGACTATCTAATCCTTTCCCTCCATTAAATAAATAAGGAACCTGAGGTCAGGGAAGTGACTAGTTGACTTTTCTTCAATTACCCTAGTGGTAAAATATTGAATCCACCATCACTTCTTGCCCTCTTTGCTCCAAGGTCAACTTCTGAGGATACCCCTATTGCTTATTGCAAACCATTCTTCAAGCCAGTCAAAATAAAACTCTGGAATGAAGGGACTTTGGATTTGAGAACACAAAGCAAAATTGAGGAATTCTAAATTTCAGACCTGAAATCCTTCAAGAATTCTCTACTCTGGGTCACACATTGGCCTCTGGTCAGGAACTCCTTTCATATTTTCATTCCAGAAATCAGGATTTTCTAGGAGAAACTACAAATGAAGTCCTGGGACTACTTTTTTATCTTTTCTTTTTTTTTTTTTAATGAGGGTGGGTGTTGGAGGGGAGGAGTTGGCAGCAGGCCAGTACCTGAGTCAGCAGGACTGGCTAATACCCCAAAAGCTTTCACTGATTATAATCACATATCCTCCAGGCTCTGCAGCTGTGTGCTTCTAGACAAATGCACAAATACACACCCGCATACACACACACACACACACACACACACACACACACACACATCTTATACACGCATGCACAAAAGAATCCTTGAAAGGATTAATCAATGGCAGTCGGCAGTTGCTTGGCCATTTTCAATATTCCATCAGCAGGATTATGAAGTCTCCCTTTCTCTTGTCTTCTCTCTCTGTCCCCTTTTCTTTCCTCTTCACTCTCTTTCCCTTTGTGGAAAATGATCCCTTCCTTCCTGTTGGCAGAAATCATTTGGTTGGCTATGACAATCTGTGAAATATGGAGGTTATTGTCTACTTGTGGGGGATGGGATTCAAGGGAACATTTGCTTGGTGGGCTGATTGGTTTACAGTGGGAAGGGTCTTCCAAATGTGGATGACTGATGATTGCTGAAATACTGGCACTGGATATTGGTTGAATTCAGTCTGCTTACAGCTGAAAGGGACCTTGGAGATCATCTATCACAGAATTGGAGAATTTGAAATTTGGAAGGATTTCATAACTCCCTGACCCTACCCACCCTGACTGTAGCATACTTGACAAATAGCCTCCTAGTTTCTGCCTGAAGCCTTCCAAGGGGGAGGAGAAATGCATAACTTCTCCAGATGATCCATTCTACTTTTGGGCAATCATCAACATGATTTCCTATAACATTCTGACATCCAACCAAAATGGACTTGTTTGCAACTTCTGTCCACTTCCTTTGGTTCTTTTCTTTGGTGGCAAAATCAACATGTCCAATGCCACTTCCTTTGAGATATTTGAAGACAGCTTCAATGATCATGCTTCCTCCTTTAACCAATTCAAAATTCTGTCTTTGGATTCAAGAAAGGACTTCCAGGAACCAGGAGGTACATTGATCCCTAGACCTCAGTGGTCTACAATGAGAGGCCACATTCCCATTGAGTTCTTATAAGAGAGTTCCAGACTTTTAAAGGATTTCTTGTATTAACTATTATTTGACTCCACTAGAGTTATCAACCAACTAATAGAAAAGTATTTATTATATGCCTACTATGATTAGCCAGCTGCCCTAAGGTGTTGAGGAAACACATTCAGTAAAGGAAAGAAGTTCTCTTCCCAAGGAATTTACATTCTAATACAGAAAGCAAATATAAATACAAACACGTATACCTGCAGAATAAATATAAAGAGAATAAGTACAAATCAGATGATTAAATGTAGTGGTTTGGGAGAGAGGGTACCAGAATTTGGTGGGAGATTATAAGTAACCTTTTAAAAAAAGATTAATTGAAATCTGACTAATGCTAATGGGAAACACATAGGTAGTGGCTCAGAATTTTCAAAGCTAAAAGTTCAGCCCCCTGGGTTACCCCCAGAATCATAAATAATAAAAATCAGCTGCCATCTGGGAACCTGGCCTCCTAGTCTAAGCGTGAATTGGAGAAGCAATTACCTCCTGTCTATGTCAAGCTACCTGGTATCTATTTTGTCTCTATATGTATATATATATATACATATATATATGTATATATATATATATACCCCTATACATAAAATGCATATATACTTATATAAGTGTACATATTTAAAAGTAAATATTTACTTATATATTCATCTATATGAATATATATGCTTCATATCTGTGTATACATATAGACATAAACATATATATGTCTATATGTTCATCTATATGAATCTCCTGATAGAATATAAAATCCTTGAGAGCAGGAACTATTAGATTTTTGTCTTTGTATCCTAAGAACTTAGCACAGTGTCTTGTATACAGTAAATGCCTAATAAATGTTTGCTATTGATTGGGGAATTCTTAGCTAAAGGGCTTTCCCCCAGAGTTAATGTGCTACTCCTCCCCAGGGCTCTTGTTCAGATAAACTTTGGAGTTTATTTGTTTAAATAGTCTGGTTTCTCAATTAAGAGACAGACCATCTTTTGTAAATGGGATTTTAATGAGTCTTAGGTCTCCTTGGGGTCCTCAGCAATAAGACCCTGGGGAAAAGGAATGGGTTTCTTCAGTTCATAGGGGTTGAAAAGTTTCATTTCCAAGCTGTATTTCCTGATTTCCTTCTAGTTCCCTTCCAACATAGATGACCCACCTCAGGAAGAAATGAGGCCTTGATGATTTGCTCCAAAATTTCTCAATGATATTCTGTCATTTCTAAGATCCTTGATAATATGGTTCTGATTTATTTGACCTCTCTGCCCTTCCTTTCTACTCTTTACTTGGATATAGCCTCAACTTTGATTAATAGGGTCTTCTATGATAGAGTGGAAAGAGAATTTGCTTTAGAATCAGAGACCCTGTGTTCAAATTTTACCTCTGATGCTTACTCTCCATCAATCCATAAGCATTATTAAACACGTTCTATGTGCTTAGTTCTTTGTTTATTTTTTTAAGGTTTTTGCAAGGCAATGGGGTTAAGTGACTTGCTCAAGGCCACATAGCTAGGCAATTATTAAGTGTCTAAGGTCAGATTTGAACTCAGGTGCTCCTGACTCCAGGGCTGGTGCTCTATCCACTGAGCCATCTAACCGCCCCTATGTGCTTAGTTCTAAATCCAAGTGATACCAAAAAAATATAGTCTTGGAGGGATGACTTAAAGAGGTATATAAAGAGACATGTAGAAGAAATGGCAGAGCAGATCGAGGATAACCTTGGAGTAGAAGTTTCTCACGCCTTGGGAAAATTGAAAAAGCAAAAGGTAGCATTTGAGCTGAAACATAAAGGATGACAGGAATTCTAAGAAGGGAAAGTGAGGAGAAAGAACATTCCAGACTTGAAAGACAATCAATGAAAGGCCTGGAGAAGGTAGAGGAAGTATGATGTGTGAGGAACAAAATGGGACTGACAAAGCTGAACTTTAGAATGTGTAAAAGGGAGTAAAGAATAAGAAAATTGGAAAAGTAGGAAGAGGAGCAGATTGTGGGGAGTGAGTATTCACATACAGACATACACATATATACACATATTTATATACACACACACATATATGTATGTATATTTATAATATGTATATATATATATAATATTTTTGATGTGAAGTAAACAGAGAACTTTTAGGAGTTATTGCTCAGGAAGGTGACAGGACCAGACATGCCCTTTAGTAAAATCATTTTGGTAGCTGAGTGGAAAATTGATTAAAATGGGAAGAGAAATGAGGCAAGGAAACCAATTAGAAAGGTTATAATAATTCAGGGAAAAGATGACAAAGGTTTGATAGTAAAAAGTGGAAAGTAGGAAATATGCATGAGTGATGCTGTAAAGGAAAAAAAAACAGTAGCAGTTTATTGGATCTGTGTTGTATATTGTTAACCTTTCTGAGCCTCAGTTTCCTCATCTGTAAAATGAGGACTTTGGAATAGATGACCATTGAGGCTCCTCCTTCCAGGTCTGGATTGATATCTTTTTTTCCTGCTTATTTGGTCTGTGACCTGGTCTTCCTGATGCCTTAAATCATCAAAGAGAGTTAAATGTCAGACTCCAGGGCTTTCTATGGCAGTACACAATCTAGACATTGGAAAGACATGATTATGCCATCTTAAATGCTTTTTCAAGGTCAATCCTAGTAATAACAATAACAAAAATAATAATATCAAACATTTATCTAGCCTTTACTGTGATCCAGGCAATATGGTACAATTATTATCTCATTTTATCTTCATAACAACCTTGGGAGAGCAGTGCTATTATTATCTCCATTTTAAAGTTGGGGAAACTGGGGCAAACTTGGCACACAGCTAGGAAATGGTTAAGGGTAGATTTGAACTCAGGTTTTGCTGACTTCATCTTCTACTTCTTACAGAAAACTTACTTTGAACCTCTTAAGCAATCTATCCCCAACTTCTTCCTGTACAGGTAATGTGGTATTGTGAAAAAAAGAACACAAGAAGCTACCAGATCTATGATATGGGTTCTAGGACCATCTCTGCCTATAAGTTGCTATGCAACTTTGAATGAATTCCTTTATCTTTTCAGGTAACCAATCTGTAAAATAAGGGATGGAAGGTTGGATGAGATGACCTCTAAGCATTTTCCCATTATAGTATTCTTTGCTAATGCTTCTTTGTTTTTACAGGAAACCTCTTTGGGATGGGTTGCAGATACAGCAACTACTTAAAATACTGATGGATCACCAAGGGTTTCCGTATTCATTTCAAGAAAGGGAAATGTATAGAAAACAAATACAGAAATTAACCAAAAAAAAAAGCAATTCCCAATTAGGGAGGCCTCTGCATGTAGCATAAATTAGTGAAAGCCAGAGTATAAAAATATAGTTCTCTGAACAAATTAAAGCATCGAATCATAAGACCAATAACAAGCTATTATTGTTGCTTTCATTCTCCTTGTTTCCATGCAATTAAAAAACACAGAAAAAAGGGACAGAAGAGAGGTCCAAAAATAAGATCTGAGGGGGGAGGTGGGTGGAGAGTCAAAGAGACAAACAGAAACACAGGGAAGGGTTGCTCCAGGTGATAAGAACTGCCAAGAAGAAGATTTTCATGTAAACGAAATACTGAGAAATTTGTTCTGGCTAGATTTAGAGTGTGGAAAAGATGGGAGAAATGTTAGATATTTCTAGGATTTAGAACCAAATAGGACTTTGAATACCATCTAATCCAACCTCCTCATTTTATAGAGGGAAAAGTAAGGCTCAGGGAGATTATAAGATTGGAGAATCAAAGATTTAGATTCCTAACAAACTTTAGACATCATTTGGAGTGGTTTGTTTTTCAAATGAGGAATATGAGCCCCAGAGAGGTTTGGTGATTCGCATACAGTAACAAGTGGCATTTATCTGCCAAAGCAAAATACTAAGAGGCAGAATCGGGATTGGGACCCAATTCTCTTATACTACATTCAAGATTCTTTCTTGTCAGCCTTTTCACTACTTGAGTTCCTCCTCCATTGTTGTAGTTTATCAATTCCTTTTCAACATGTGTCCCCATGAGCCTAATAGTATACTTCAGATGTGATCTGACTAGTGCTTAATAAATGGGGCCAACACACTCTTATTCCTGAAATTAGTTCCCTAAAATTCCCAGATTTTTTTCACATAAACTGCCATTTTTCTCTTATTTTGTCCTTATAAAGTTGATTTTTTTAACTCAACCATAAGGTTTCTTTATTCCTTTATCTCTTATTTGAGTTGACTCAATGTCCTATTTGACCAACATCTTTACAAAAGCTGGCTCTGTCATCAGGTTTGTTCATTATCCTTCCTTAGTTTTTTGTTTTTGTTTTTGTTTTGGATTTTGGTCAACTGTGCATTTTTTTTAAGTTTTTGCAAGGCAAATGGGGTTAAGTGGCTTGCCCAAGGCCACACAGCTAGGTAATTATTAAGTGTCTGAGACCGGATTTGAACCCAGGTACTCCTGACTCCAGGGCCAGTGCTTTATCCACTATGCCACCTAGCCACCCCCCAACTGTGCATTTTTTAAAGAAATCATTCTGTGGGGGAAAAAAAAAACTTGCTTTCAGTGTCCCATTAAGCTCAATATGAGTTTAGAAAGAGATACAGTTGCCAAGAAAACCAACACGAACTTAAGCAATATAAAAAAGAGGAGTAGTTCTAATTATAAGCAAATGATGGCTCTGCTACACCATGTGCTGATCAGACACAATGTGGAATATTGAACTCAGATAAAATGTCATACTTGGAGTATTTTGTATTTGTAAAGCTGATTTTTTTTTTGAAACCAAGTATAAGACTTTAAAGGAGGTAGTTGGTGACTCAGTGGATAGAGTACTGGGTCTGGAGTCAGGAAGACCTGAGATCAAATTCAAACTCAGATTCGGTCTAGCCACTTAACCCTGTTTGCTTCCATTTTCTCATCTGGGAAATGAGCTGGAAGAGAAAATGGCAAACCACCCCAGTATCTTTTCCAAGAAAATCCCATGGACAGTAAGGTCTACAGCATGACAAAGAGTCAGACGTAATTGAACAACACAGTGTGACACTTTAGATTTGTTTCTATTAGATACCACCTTCTAGTCTGTCAAAATCTTTTTGAATCCTGACTTGGTCTGGTACATCTTCTCTCCCTGCCAGCTCTTTTGTCATCAAAGTATCTCATCCTATTTTCGTGAAAACAATAAATAAAGGCATTGTTGGCGTGCTTACTAATAATGCCTTTTTTATTGTTTTCCACGAGATTTCCACAAAAATAGGATGAGATACTTTGTCAAATGCTTGATTAAAATCTAGGAAAACCACAGCCTTTCCTTCATCTAAAAGTTCCAAACCTGTCAAAAAGCTCCTGTGAGAGATTTGTAATCTTTCCCTAATTCTTCATCTATTCCTTTTCCTACTACTCTAGTCCAAGTGGGCTGTAGTGACCTCGGATAGCATGTCTGCTTCTACCTCCATGTTCTTCATCATACTTTCTCCACTATGATTTTTGAATATAATTCCATAAGCTTATCTTTTTCATGCAATGTTACCTCATTCCCAACTTTACCTAGCTTGTTTCTTTGGAATAAGGTACAATTTTCTACAATCCTGTGTCATTCATGAGAGTCATCCTATGAAGTCACAATGATAGCTATGAGTTCAAATTTTCTTTCTTGCTTAGGATCAATAATTCATTTCTTACCCATAGTTTGTAAATTTTTATGAGAACATCTAGAGTTATTAGTTTGATTACTGCCCCTTCTTGTTTGTTTTTGTCTCATGAATATTTGTATGTTTAAACTTTACTTCTAGATTTTTTATTATTTACCTGAGTGAATACATATTTTAGGTTGGTGTATTCCAGCTTGGTGGATATGAATAAACAGTTTTCTCCATGTTCTCTTTTCAATTTTAACCTTTCTTTAAGATTTATAAAACTCCAGAGAAATCCATTCTTAATAGCACTTCATTCTTGTCAAGCATCTGTCATTCTTATATTTGAAATCATAGCCTAGAAGTCCAGATACTGTTCACTTTGCAAATTTGGTTTTTCTCTTCTGAATTCTTAACTTTTAATAGGAGGAATAATGAAAATACAACCTATGACCTGGGGATTTGAGTTTATCCAAGACTTTACAAAGTTTGGCAATGGTTTCTAAGGTCCTTCTAGCCATATCTTTTCTGCCCATATGAAGCACCAGAAGTGAGAAGTATTAATCTATTGTAAAATATCTTAGGAAGTTCTCTGGAATGTTATGGGTGCATGCTCCCAAAGAATAACACACCACACTGATGTTGTTATCTGGTCAACAAACAGAAACCCTATTAACAATCATCAGGGTTCTTAGTCATCAACCATAAGTGTTCCTAGTTCTTTTTTGCAAGGCATTGGGGTTAAGTGGCTTGCCCAAAGCCACACAGCTTGGTAATTGTTAAGTGTCTGAGGCCAGATTTGAACTCAGGTACTCCTGACTCCAGGGCCGATGTTCTATCCACTGCACCACCTAGCTGCCCCCAGTGTTCCTAGTTCTACTATTCCTCTGACTGCTCCTTCTTAGTTCACTTTGCTCATCCATTGACCACATCATACCCATTAACAATGTGTTTCTCAAGACTTTGTCCTGCATCATCTTCTCCCCTTTCTTTTCACTTCCTTTTTGGGTGGCATCATCAGCTTTCATAGGTTTAATGACCCTCTCTTTGTAACAATTAATTTAACTCCATATATTTGTATATTTGTATGTTCCTTTGTACTCCTAGGATTTGCCTTGAGTTTCAATCTCACTTCACCAATCGCCTTTTAGACATTTCAAACTAGATGTCCTAGAGATGCCTCAAATTGAACATTTTGAAAATAGAACTCATTATTACCCTCCCCACTCAAAAATTATCCTTTTTTTCTGAATTTCCTCATTTTTGCCAGAGGTACCACCATTTGTCCAATCTCCTAGATTCATAACCTTGATATTATCCTATATGCCTCATTCTACCACCTCTAGCCACCACTTAGTTCAGGACCACATCACATTTTGACTAGCCTATTTAATGCAATAGTATTATAATTGACTCGTCTCCTCCTCCCTCTAGTGCATCTCAATATAGCTGCCAATGGGATTTTCCTTAATTATAGATCTAATTATGTTACTTCCTCGATAAATGAATTTATATAAATATAAATTCCTGTTTACCTTTTAAAACTTTTCACAACTAGACACCAATATTTCTTTCCAAGCTCATTAAAACCTACTTTCTGTTTCATATTCGGTGTAACATCTAAACTGTCTTCCTTTCTGTTCTTCACATAACACTTCGTTTCCCTTCTCCATGCCTTTTTTATGAGCTACCACCCAAAGGGGACAACGAGATTGCTCAGTGGAGAGAGCTCTGAACCTGAAGTCAAGAAGACCTGAGTTCAAATCCAGCCTCAGATACTTACTATAAAATGATCCTGGAAAAGGCATTTGACTCTGGTTACCTCATCTATAAAATGAGCTGGAGAGAGAAAGGACAAGTCACAGCAGTATGTTTGCCCAGAAAATCCCAAACAAGATCATAAAGAGTCAGGCATTATTGAAACACAACCAAACAACAACAAAACACCCATAGTTGCAATACCCTCCTCCTTCGCCTCGACCTCACAGACTCCCTCTCTTCCTCCAAGTTGCAGATCAAGTATGCCCTTCTACACAAAGATTTTTCTGATTCCCCCACCTAAATTCCTTTTCCTAAATACTCTGCCTTTGCATATGTTGCCTTTATGGTCATTTTGTACATATTTTTCTGAGTGCTGGATGATTCTATCGGCTAGGCCATAAAGTCCTTCAGAGCAGAAAATTCCATTCTTTGAATTTGTATTCCAGAGACTCAGACAAGGTCTTAGGACTCAGTAGATCCTTTAACAAATGCTTGGCTGATTGATAGTGTCGTCTTCTTTCTCTGACCCATTTGGGAGAATTTCTCACCTTACATAGCATAATGATAATGTTTGTCCTACATTTTTGAAGAAGACCATGACATCAGGGAGATGATGCCATGACAAGCACATGGATTGGATTTGAGTGCTAAGTCACCACTAAGATTCTTCCAGAGTCATCTGGGTCCAGTGGCCAGATATGAATCAGGATGATTGGAGGTGGCCCTGGATGTGAGGCAATCAAGATTAAGTGACTTACCCAAGGTCACACAGCTAGTAAGAGTCAAGTGTCTGAGGCTGGATCAAATGCCTATCCTGACTCCAAGGCCAGTTCTCTGTCCACTGTACCACCTAGCTGTCCTTTACATAGCATATCACTCTATTGAATTATTCCTTAGAGGCTAAACAGCTCTTCCATTCTCAAAGTATCCATATACAAATATATATATATCAAAGCTTCTTCCTTTATAGGAAGAATTTAAACTCAATTCCTTATCGCCAAATGACCCTCTATCCTCTTTCCTCAGTGTAACATTTTTCTATCCTTTAGCCTCCTGATAGAGATAGAAATTCTACTGTTTTTCAATCTCATTCTCTTCTTGGTTTTCCTCTTTAAATTCTTCAGGGTTTGGGGTAATTCTTGCTTGTCCCTGATAATCTAGCATGGAGAGAAGTTATTCTTTGAGTACCAATGCCTTCTCTTCCAGGACGGAAGACAGCCTGCACTTTGAGCACAAATAACAGTCAGTTGGTTGTAATAGAAATACAAGCATCCCACACTCATGAAGATTACTGTAAAATTTTTGTAGTTGTTCAGTCTTGTCTGACTCTTTGTGACTCTATTTGTCATTTTCTTGGCAAAGATATTGGGTGGTTTGTCATATCCTTTTCCAGCTTAGTTTATAGATAAGGAACTGAGGCAAACAGGGTGAAATAACTTGTTCAGGGTCATACTAGAAAGTATCTGAGTCCAAATTTGAACTCAGGTCTTCCTGACTCCTGAAGTCAGGAACATTTATATATAATATTAATATAGTATTCTATCCACTGTGCTACCTAGCTACCCTAGAAAATTTTACCTTTCCTTTATATTTACAAGGAATAAGAACTTCAGTCCTTGTTTTTCTCACTAGAACCTTTACTATAGTTGGGTCATTTCAACTCCATTGCTGTCCCCTTCCTCAATTGATTGATCATCTCTTAAACTCTTGAAGAAAAGTTGAGTGTTATGGTGGGTGGAAAGTCAGCCTTGAAGTTCAGATGGACACAGTTCAAATCCTGTTTCTGACAACTACCGACTTCCTGATCCTAGGCAAATTTTCAAAGCCCCCAGGTAACTAAACCTAAGTTTCAGAGAAGGTATTAACCTATCTTGGTAGAAGGAGTTTTCTTCCTGGGAATCTCTGCACCAATGAAATTATTGGTTTTATTAAAAACAACACAAAAGAGAACTTGAGAAGCACCCCTAACTTCCCTTCCCTTTCCTCTTTAACCAATTAACTTGTCTTATACAACTTGTCTTTGCTAAATGTCTTCTTCCCATCCTTTATTCCTTCTCCTTCTATCTGAGCCTCTCATCTATCTCTTTGGCTCCTTCTCCTTCAGTCCTCCTCTTTCAAACTCTTCCCTTCTCTTTCTCTGCTCTCATTCAGTGATCCTTCTCTTTTCAAAAGTCCTCCAAATGATCTTCACAAGTCCTTCTCCATCATCTCTCTTCCCCTCCTGTAGCTTCTCCACCCCCCTACCTTCTCCTTCAGAAATCAGAAGAAAATAATAATCATTACAGTTAAATTTATGTCAAGCCTATTATATGCTGGACCCTGTGTTGAGTAATTTACAAATATTATCCCATTTGATCCTCACAATAATCCCAATTTATTATCCCCATTTTACAAATAAGAATATTGAGGCAAGTAGAGGTTAAATGATTTGTCCAAGGTCACAAAGCAAGCAATTTATTCCTGACTTTGGGCTCATTCTTCTATCTAACTGCTCCTAAGAAGTGTACTTTGGGAATTATAAACAGAGTAACACAGGTTAGAAAAAGTGTATGCTACTTTGTTTAAGTCATCATGCTGTAGATGTTGGTGGGATCAGTCTTAAAAACACAGATTCTTAGAATGGAAATAACTTCCTGAAAATAAAACTCAGCAACTTGATAAAGGAGACACAAAAATACTGAGTAGTATATATAACACCTTAAAAAATAGAATAGACCAACTGGTAAAAAAGAGGTACCAAAAAGCCAAAGAGGAGAAGAATGCAGAATTGACCAAATGGAAAAGGGGGCACAGAAATTCGTTGAAGGGAAAAAATAAACTTCTTTAAAAATAGAATAGGACTTGGGGCGGCTAGGTGGCACAGTGGATAGAACACTGGCCCTAGAGTCAGGAGGACCTGAGTTCAAATGTGACCTCATACACTTAATAATTACCTAGCTGTGTGGTCTTGGGCAAGCTGCTTAACCCCATTGCCTTGCCAAAAAAAACCCAAACCTAAAAGTGGAATAGGTCAAATGGAAAATGAGGTATAAAAGTTCACCAAAGAAAATAAATCCTTAAATATTAGAACTGAGCAAATGGAAGCTAATAACTTTATGAGGAATCAAGAAACAAAACCAAACCAAAACTGCAAAAAAAGACAATATGAAATATTTCATTGGAAAAATAGCTAATAGATTCAAGAAAGATAATTTAGAATTATTGAACTACGTGAAAACCATGATCAAGAAAACAGCCTAGGCATCATCTTTCAAGCAACTTTCAAGGAAAATTGTCCTGATATTGTAGTACCAGAGGGTAAAATAGAAATTGAAATAATCCACCAATCATCTCCTGAAAGACATCCCTAAATGAAAATTCCCCAGAATATTATAGCCAAACTCCAGAATTCCCAAGTCAAGGAGAAAATTTTGCAAGCAGTCAGAAAAAAAGCACAAGATTTAGCAGCTTCTACATTAAAAGATCAGAGAGCTTGTAATATGATATTCTGAGAGGCAAAGAAGCTAGAATTACAACCAAGAATTTCCTACCTAGCAAAACTAAGTTTAATCCTTTGGGGGAAATGGACATTCAGTGAAATTTCTAGCATTCTTGACTAAAAAGACCAGAACTGGATAAAAAAATTTGACTTTCAAATACAAGACTCAAGAAAAACATAAAAAGCTAAATAGGAAAGGAGAATTATAGGGATAAAATTTTTAAATTCCTATATGAGATGATCCTTTTAACTCATAAGAACTTTCTCTTTATTAGGGCAATTAAGAATGTGTGTGTGTGTGTGTGTGTGTGTGTGTGTGTGTGTATGTGTATGAACAGAGGGCACAGATGTGAGTTTAATATGAAGGAATGATACCTAAAAAAATAAAATTAAGGGATAAGAGAGGGATGCAATGGGGGAAAGGGAAAGTGAAAGGTAGAATAGAACAAATTATTTCACACAAAAGAGGCTAGTGAAAGCTTTGACAGTGGAAAGAAAGATGGTTGAGGTGAGATGAAATGAGTCAAACTTATTCTCATTGAAATTGTCTCAAAATGATAGAAATATGCACATCCAATTGAGTATAGAAATCTATCTTACCCTATGGGAAAGTAAGACAGAAAAGGGATAAGAGAAGGGGGGAAGGATGATAGAAGGGAGAGTATATTGGGGGGTGTCAGTAGATAGAAGCAAAACACTTTTGAGGAGGGACAGGGTGAAAGGAAAGAGAGAGAAGAGAATAAACAGAGGGGAAAATAGGATGGAAGGGCATATAACTAACAATAGCAACTGTGAAAAAGTTTTTGAAGTAAGGTTCTCTGTTAAAGGCCTCATTTCTTAGACATACAGAGAACTTAGTCAAATTTTTAAAAATACGAGCCATTCCCCAATAGATAAATATTCAAAAGATATGACCAGTTCAGATGAAGTAATCAAGGTTATCTATAGTCATATGAAAAAATGCTTAAAACCATTTTTGATTGGAGAAATGAAAATTAAAACAATTCTAGAGTGTCTCATAGCTATTAGACTTACTAATAGGACAGAAAAGGAAAAAGACAAATGTTGGAAGGGATGTGGGGAAAATGGAACCTTAATTTACAGTTGTTGGTGTTGCGAATTGATTCTACCATTTTGTAGAGTAATTTGGAACTTTATCCAAAGGGCTATAAAATTATGCATACCCTTTGGCCTAGAGATATTACTACTAGATAGGTATCCCAAAAAAGATAAAAAAAAACCAAAAAGAAGAAAGGGTCTATAAGCACATTTGTAGCAGCTTTTTTCTTGTGGCAAAGAATTGGAAAATGAGGGAATATCTATCAAGTGGGGAATGAACAAATTGTGGTATATGAGTGAGATGAAATATTATCATGGGACAAGAAATGATGAGCAGAATGTTCTTGGAAAATCCTGGAAAGACTTATAGAAGCTGATGCAAAGTGACATGTACTGTGTACAAAGCAACAATAATATTGTAAGATGATCAGCTGAGAGTGACTAAGTTATTTGCAGTAATACAATGATCCAAGACAACTCTGAAGGATTTATGATGAAAAATGTATTCATCCCTAGAGAAAGAACTGATAGTGTTTGAATACAGATTGAACTTTATTTTTCATGAGTTTTTTGTCTGTTTTCTTTCATAACATGACTAATATGGAATTATGTTTTGCAAATCTACGCATGTATAATCTATATTGAATCACTTACCTTCTCAATGAAGGGGGAGGGAGGGAGGAAGGGAAAGAATTTGGAACTCAAAGTTTTAGAAACATGTCAAAATTATTTTTACATGTTATTTGGGGAAAATAAAAAAAAAACCTAAACTAAACAACAACAAAAAAGAATCCATTCTTCAACATGCCCAACATGTGGTCATTCAAGCTCCACACTGAAGTTCTCAGGTGAGAAAGAACCCATTATTATCTCCCAAGGTAGTCCATTCAAGTTTTGAGTAGCTCTAATTAAGAAGAAGGTTTTGTCCCTCTTAGTCAGAAGCCTAAGTCTGTCTGCTTCCAATTTCTACCAGATGATTCTAGTTCTGTCCTTAGGGGTCAAGCAGTATGATCTAATCTCTCATCTTCCTCAAGAACCCCTTGGCAACCTCCTGTCAACAAGATCAGGGGCTACTTCTGCTTCCTCAAATCCTTTTCTTTCTTAGTTCTCACATTGAAATCCTCCATCTGATGTTTTAATGAACATTGGTTTTCTCTCAAAGATAGCTGTCATTTCAGTCCTATGAAGTTTTCTCTTATCTTGGCTAAGCATCTCCAGTTTATTCAATGGATGATTATATAGGATGATCTTAAGATCCTGCTCCTACAACTAACCAAGCTTCTTAGTTTCAGATACAGTCCAGTTTATCCATATCCTTCCTAAATTGTTACACAAATTCAGATGGGATTTGACCAGCTGGATGATCATCCTGGCCATCGTGCTTCTCCTAACATAGCCTCTCTTTACACAGGCTCACATTAAACCACTCGATTGCCATGTCTTATGAGTGGTTCATATCAAACATGAACTATATTAAAAAAAACTCTCCATTCTTTTTTCAAATTGTTGCTTAACCATGCTTTCTTTGTACTTGAAAAGCTGATTTTTAACCTAATTATAAGATTTTTCATTTGTCATTATTAAATTTCATTTTTATTTCCAACCAAAATTCTAGCCTGACAATTTTGAGAAGGTTCTCTGCATCCTGATTCTGTTCATTAGTATTAGCTATCCTTCCCAATGTGGTATATATTATCTGCAAACTTACATGGAAATCATTCATTTCTTTCATGTAAGTTATTAGAAAACTGCTAAAAAAAAACCCAAGGCTAAATATAGCCCTGAAGTACTGTACTAGCCACCTCCTTCCTCCATTGGACCATTGGTTCAAACATTCAATCATTTCTCAATCTACTTAGTGGAAATATTATGTAGTCTACTGTTTGGTGATTATATCAAAAATTTATTACCTTGAACTAAATATGAAACCTGGGGGTTGTACAACCCCAGATTTGGGATATATGATGGCAGTGAATAGGAGAACTGGGCTCCCCAATTCAAGATATGATTCATTTCTATTTATCTGCTTGGAGATGCAGTCTATTATACAGTGTGTGAAACCAGAGAAAATTTAATCCATTCTGCCTGAGGGGATTTGACTGGCAAGATGGATTAAACTAAAAATATCCTTATCCAAGGAACATCTTGAAGGTCTGGCCACAAGGTAATGGTTGGGTTTCTCTCCATTTGATAAAGTAGGGATCATACAGCTTCTAACAGAAAAGAAAAGCAGAGAGGAGTCATGGGCTTCCTTGTAACACACTGGGTTCCTTTCAGCCCCCTATGACCCCAAAGCAGTATTTATCTGTCAGAATGTAAGGAATAGGCAAAAGAAACAGCAGAGTATATGGGCAATGCTGTGTTGGACAAGCTAGGGGAGAGGGAGGTTCTTGAGAACAAATGATATGGGGAGAGGGGCCAAAGAGGAATACATAGGACAGAGAAAACAAGAATCCTAAACAGCAATATGAGAGCAAACATTCCCACCAAACATTCCCAATCAGTGCCTCTTTTTGAATCCTCTCCCTCCCCTCTCCCCCTTAAGATGTATCCTTTACTAAGGTAGCTCTGTTCAGCTACTTTAAGGGAAACCTCAAAGACAAGAGTAGACCGGGTTACTGTTCTCAAATGGTACATCAGTTCCTAGCTCCTCATTCATTAGCCTCTCTCCCCACCTAGACCATAAATCTACACAAAGCTAACTCCCAGAAGCCTCTGCTTGCTACATCCAGATGCCCATATGGAGAGCTATCATTCTGATTTGAGGACAGGGAGGTCTGGTGGGTTTGCATGGGGGGGTTTATAGCATCTAGTAATACAGAGCTCCATTACCTTGGGGCCAATATCAGCAGCTGTAGAAGGCGTGTTGCATGGGAGACAGACTTGACTGGGGAAAGAACAGAAAATGCCTAGAGGGACTGAATAGTTTAGAGAGATTGTATTTTTCTTTTGATGCCTTTTAAAAAGCTAAGGGAAGGGGGATGACAAGGAGATGAGAGGGAAAGGAAGGACATCAAAATGATAAAGTCACTGAAACTTCATTGGATGGAAGGAGAACCTAACAGCTGTTCTTGCCCAGAGAGCAGCAGGAGCCCAGGGAGCCATAGCTGACAAACTCCAACAGAGATGACTGCCACCCTACTTCAGATACAGAAGACAGAGAAACATATCTTCCCACGAAGTCCCAATTGCAGGTGGCAAAAGAACAGATCTGGAGAATTCCTTTTATTCCACCATGTTCCCATTCAGATCTTTTCACTGAATCCACAGGTGTCACAGGAGTGACACTGGTCTCCTAGCTGCTCCACAGATAAGACACCATCTCTGGACTCTGGGTATTTTCTTTCTCTGTCCTGTGAACCTCAAACACTCTCCTTCCTCATCTCTGACTACCAACTTCCTTGGCTTCCTTAAGTCCAAGTTAAATTCCTTTCTACATGAAGCTATCCCCAGCCCTTCTTAATTCTATTGCCTTCCCTTTGTTAAGCATTTCCTCTTGATTCTATAGGTAGCTTGTTTATGCATATGTATTTGCTTGTTGTCTTCTCTACTGGACTCTTGAGGACCAGGACTGTCAATCCTCTTTTTGAATTCCCAGTGCTCCACATAATAACTAAATATTTATTGACTGATTGACTAACTGAAACATGCCTACTGCCCAAAGGTTCCCAACCTGATCTACCCTTCCCAGCTAGTCCCATCCAGCCTTGCCCCTTTACTCAACTGTATTTTTTGAGTTGACACATTCTGGTAGACAGAAACTACTTTAGGGTCATAAAAGATTTGGGGGGGGGTGCTTCCCTAATAGTTTCCTTCTCTAAATTACAACTTGCTCCTAATATGGAGGCAAAAGACCTTTATTAATCATTAAAATTTAGATCCAGTATGGGATTGAGTTCACCTTTCTAGGCTTTAGCTTCCTCATTTACAAAATGAACCAGATGACTTCCAAGTTCCCCTGCAGTTTGAAATCCATGATCCTATTTTAATAAGCTAAATTTAGAGAATTCTTTAAGATGAATCAGTTTATCAAGACCTTTCCATACAGATATGGAATGACGATGGATAGTGGTCTTTGATCAATGAATGACTCTCTAAAGGTAGAATTCCAGGCTGTTAGGTTAGGAGAGCAATCACTTACTTGGTGAGTAGACTTAGACTTGCCTATCATCTCCAACATCTTACCAGTTATGGTTGAGGCCCATGTGGAGGCAGAGGTGGACATGGACATGGAGGCAGAAGGGGATGTGGACATGGAGAAGAAATGACTGACATCCAAATAGCATTTGGACCCTTGCAAAGAACTTTCTATACAATATCATATTTGATCCTTGCAATGACCTTTTTTAGGCCTCATCTCCATTTTATAGGCAGGGCAACTATATCTTATAGTGCTTAACTGACTCACCCATATTCACAGAGCTTGGAAGTCTTAGAGTAAGGATTGAATTCAGGTCTTCCTAAAGCTGAGCTTAGCATTCCAAGCACTATACCACAATACTTCTCTAAAATAGAATACCTAACTATTCTTCATTTTGTGTACTGCTTTTGAAGCTTATATACTAAATAAAGCTGGTAGTGGATAGACAAGGAACAATTTACAGGTGAAGTTCAGGAGGATATTTAACTCCTGCTTAGGAACCAGAGGCCCTGAGTTCTCCACTAACTAGCTGTGCATCCTCAAGGAGTCATTTCCTCCTCTCTAGGACACAGTTTCTAGCTCTGGAAATGAGAGGGTTGGGTTCTATGATTTCCAAAGGCCCTTCTAGTTCTGACATCCTGTGAGTCCATGGTTCCTGCCAAAGACCCACTCTGGACCAATCAACATTTATTGTAGCTGCCTCTCTTGTACCTTTCAGAAATTTTTTTCCCAACCTCCAATCCAACTTCTTTTTAATAAAGGAACATTTCATTAGGCTCCTGGGCCATCATTGCCTTATTAAGCTGGGTAGCCCCTGCAGATTAAAGAAGTACAGCAAAGAGGGAAGGGGGAAAGATGAAAGAAACTTTTGCAGAGGACCTGGGAGCCCTAGCCTAGCCTTTGAGAGGCATTTGAGCTCCAAAGGTTACTAAATTAGGAAGGGACCTCCAGTTCCCTGCCGGCCAGCGACCATGTTTGCCTGTGCTTAACGACTGTGGGGGGCAGTTTCACTGAAAAATGTAGGATGAGGGAATTGATTTTCCAGCAAAACAACCATAAAAACAAACTAGAAGATGCATTTCTTTCTTTATGGGAGACAATCAAAAACACAATGCAAGTTTAATGTGGGAATGAGCCTTTCCTATACACGATATTTTCCCCAAAACACTTGGCTTTGTTTAACAGCTCAAAGCCTGAGAAAAGCATTTGCAAAAAGAAATTAAGATGAAATGGAGGCAGCAAGTGCACATCTATGCATTTGTGTGTGTGATCATGTGTGAGTGTGCTATACATTGTGTGTATAAGGACACATGTGTTTGTGTGTGATCACAATGTGAATGTATTGCATACATGTATTATGCAAAAAGACCTGTGTGCATTGTGGTCACAATATGTGTGATTGTGAGTTGGACATGTGTGCATATGTGTGATCATGTGTGAGTGTTGCATTATATATCTGAGGTCTGAAAATATGTGCTTATTGTGTGTAAATATGTATGCTCACAGTACGTGCATGTTCACTAAATAGGACGTGGGTGTTTGAATGTGCCTAAGCACAGGTATATGTGTGCATGTGTGTGCTTAATACAAGAGAATCTGTTTGCTGTGTGTATGTGTGGAACAGGGAATCACTAAGGTTTTACAAGATGAAATGCCAACAAAAAAATTCACAAACAAGGAAGGTAGGGGGAGGGGGTCAGGGCTTTCACAATAGAGTTCATCTTTCTCTCATCACCTGCCTCATTTAGAATGCAAGACCCAACATTCAAGGTTTGTTCAATAGCAACTTACCCAGTTCTTAAATGTTTGTGTGGGTCCCCAAGGACAGGAATTGTTCTTTCTTTTCCTGTTTCACACTGCAAAGGCAGATGTAGGGACTGGACAATTAGGTTGAAGCTCTCAGCAAAGACTTATCTGTTGAGGAGTGTTGTACCAGATAGAAAGATCTGGAGTCAGGGGCTCTGAATTCAAATCCTGCCTTCTTGCTCTCATACCTTTTGGCAACTCACTTCTCCATCATCCCTAAAATGAGAGGTTTGAACCATTAAGGTTCCTTCTGACTTATGACTCTGTAGTCTATGTTCTTGTGATAATGACCTCACCATCTTTATAGTTTTCACTAGACTCCAGTCATAAGAATTGGAAAGACATCTGGAAAATTTACAGCTGGCTTCTCAATGGACCAGCCTCTCCCTGACCAGCACACTAGGATGATGAACTTTTCACATACTTCACAGAGGCACTAGTAGCAACACACAGGCCTTGAGAGAAGCAGGAGCCTTGAAGAGAGTCATTTCTATTTGGAAGTGAGAGAAAGAAAGGATACTACCCATTCCTTAAAACCCAGTTTAAATCTTCTTTCAAAAAACTTTCCCAAATAGTCCAATCCAGTCTCGCAGATAAAGCATCTTTATCGAAATTCCAATAGTACCTTGAGTGTGAACTACCATTTGTTTGAGTTATTGAGAACTCCCCTAGGATCTCCCAACTCTTAGCACAAGTAAATTATGCACATGATAAAACTTGTAATAAAGATAAATTTAATTGGGATAGGGTAGGATGATAAGGAGAGGAGAGGAAGGGATGAGGCTAGAATGGTTTGAATGAGATTGAATTAGACTAAGTTGGATTCAACTGAAAGGGACTTGACTGGAGTTGGACAAGATGACCTCTAAGGTCCCTTCCAGATGTACATGATCCTATAATCCTTTCCAGAGATTTTACATATATATTCATATATATATATACATATATATTCATATATATATACATATGTGCATATATGTGTATATGGGTGTGGGGGATAAACCTTTATGTGTGTGTATGAATTCCTATGACTCTTTTCAAGCTTAAGGTCTACCACACATAGAACATTTACATAGAAGACCTAAATCAATCTCAGTGTAGAATTCAACAATTAACTGGGAATAGAAGTGATTCTAGATTTGTCCTTAAGGATCATGGACATAAGAAGTCAAATAAGTCAGAAGTTGAGTCCTATAAGCAAAAGGAAAAATGATTAGGAAGTCTTGGATTTAGACTAAAATTATATTCTTATCCTCTGGAAAAATCTAGTCTGCTCTCCCTTGTACTTTTATCAACCCTAAGTTTACTTTTATTTTACTTTGTAAAGCATTTTACTTTTATTTATTTTTCATATTACTATAATAGTCATGTTGTAAAAGTAAGCATAATCCTCTCCCACAAAGAAAGAAAACTCAAGAAAAATAAATTGAGAGGGATAAAATGTATGCCTCAGTCTATATTCAGATACTATTAACCCTGTCTTTGGGATGAATAGTTTTCTTTATCATAAGTCCATCAGAGAAGTTGCTACAATAATTTTTCCCATAGTTACTATTGCCTGCTATATTTCCCTCCAGCCTATTCCTCTCTACCCCCATTTATTCTATTCTCTTTCTCCTTTTTCCCTGTCCCTCCTCAAAAAAAGATTGTATCTGATTACCCTCTCCCACAATTTTCCCTCTCTTTTATCACCTACAGTTCCCCTCCTCTCCCACTGTTCCCTTTCTTCCATCACTTTCCTCTCCTATTTTCCTTTAGGGTAAGATAGATTTCTATACCCAATTGAGTGTATATGTTATTTCCTCTGAGCCACTTCCAATGAGTGTGAAGGCTCATTCATCCCCCCTCAACTTTTCCCCTTCGACTCCACTGCAAAATCTTTTTCTTGACTCTTTTATGTGAGATAACTTAGCCCATTCTGCCTCTCCTTTCCTTTTCTCCCAGTATATTCCTTTCTCTCCCATTAACTCCATCTTTATAATATTTTACACCTTCATATTTAGTTCCCTCCTGTGCCTTGTGTATATATATGCTCCTTTGAACTGCCCTAATACACAAGAAAGTTCATATCAGTTATCAGCAACATCTTCCCATGCAGTAATACAAACAATTTGCACCATTAAATCTCTCATTATTTACCCTTCCTCTTCACCTTCTCTATGCTTTACCTGAGTACTGTACTTGAAGCTCAAACTTTCTGTTCAGCTCTGGTCATTTCAACAGGAAAGTTTGAAAGTTCTCTATTTCAAGAATGTCCATCTTTTCTCCTGAAAGAGGAAGTTCAGTTTTGCTGGGGAGTTGATTTTTGGTTATAATCCAAGTTCTTTTGTCTTCTGAAATATCATATTCCAAGCCCCATGAGCCTTTAATGTAGATGCTGCCAAATCCTGTGTAATCCTGATGTAGCTCCATGATATTTGGATTGTTTTTTTTTTCTGGCTGTTTGTAATATTTTCTTCTAGGCTTGGAAATTCTGGAATTTGGTTATAATATTTCTGGGAGTTTTTAGTTTGGGATATCTTTCAGGAGATGATTGGTGGATTCTTTCAAGTTCTATTTACCCTCTGTTTCTAGGATATCAGGGAAATTTTCCTAGATTATTTCTTGAAAAATAAAGTCTAGAGTCTTTTCCTGGATATGACTTTCAAATAGTCCAATAATTTTTAAATTTTCTCTTCTGGATCTGTTTTTCCAGGTCAGCTGGTTTTTCAAGGAGAAATTTCACATTTTCTTTTAGTTTTTCCATTCTTTTCATTTGTTTTATTGTTTCTTGATTTCTCACAAGGTCATCAGTTTCCCTTAGCTCCATTCTACATTTGAAAGAATTATTTTCTTCAGAGAGCTTTTGTATCTCCTTTTCCATTTGGCCAATTCTGCTTTTAAAGCATTCTTTTCCTCATTGGTCTTTCAGATTGCTTTTTCCATTTGACCTAAACTGGTTTTTAAAATATTATTTTCTTCAGCATTTTTTTTTTTGTAATTCCTTCACCAAACTGCTGACTTGGTTTTCATGATTTTTACCACATTTCTCTTCCCAATTTTTCCTCTACCTCCCTTACTTGACTTTTGAGTTTTTCCATGGTCCAAGACCAATTTATATTTTTCTTGGAGGCTTTGGATACAGAAGTTTTGCCTTTGTTATCTTCTCTTTTTTATGTTTTTTTGCAAGGCAATGGGGTTAAGTGGCTTGCCCAAAGTCACACAGCTAGGCAATTATTAAGTGTCTGAGGTTGGATTTGAATTCAAGTACTCCTATCTCTAGGGCTGGTGCTCTATCCACTGCACCACCTAGCTGCCCCTTTGTTATCTTCTGAGCATGTATTTTGATCCTCTATAGATCCAAAGTAATTGTTCATGGTAGGGTTTTTTCCTTATGTTTGCTCATTTACCCAGTCTATGACTTAATTTTAATTCTTTGTTAATGTGGGGCTCAATTTCCAGAGTAGAGAATGAACTTTCCCAAGATTTTGAGGGTTTTTGCAGCTATTTTCAGGGAAATCCCCCAGGGACCTCAATTCCTCTCAAGGACTTAATGAGAGGCTTTGACTGTTCTCCTGGCCTGTGCTCTGCTCTGTAGATGATTACAAACACTCCCCTCTGCCCTGAAAGGTGAGGAGGTTTCCCCACTCTGCTATGGCAATAAAACTCCTTTTCCTGAGACTGGGGTCTAGACTGTGACCTGGATCTGAACATGGACAATGCAACAGAGTCCTGCCTCACAGGAACCCAGGCACCCCATAAGCTATTCCTGAATGGCTGGAGCTGGTTTGCTCCAGTGGCTGGCATGACTTGAAGCTGTGCTGTAGCCCCTTCTAACTCTGATGTAGCAGACATTTCCTGAAGATCTTCCAAGTTGTCTTGGGCTGAACAGTGTTTCACTCAGCCTTTCTGTGGGTTCCACCACTCTAGAATTTGGTTACAGTCATTACTTAGAAATATTTAGAGTGGTCTGGGGGAGAGCTGCCGGTATTTCTTGTCTTCACTCCATCATCTAAGCCTGAGTTCAATTTGAGTGAAAAAGAAAGATGAAAAAATTGACTTCAACTCTAAACGAGACTATATTCAACAGCTGATTTCTCAAAGTGAAGTCACTCAACCAGTCCTGGGATACAACAAATGAAAGACAAAAAGAAGAAAAAATAATCCCAGAAGTATGGAGCAGTTCCAGATACAAGGTAGCAGTGGGAGCAGCAAGAGCAGCCACTGTTTGCTCATCAATGGCCACCAGCTCTCTGCCAAGGAGTGACCAGACTTGGGCTCATCTTTTTACCCCCTTATGATATTTATTGATAATGTTCCCTGTGTGAAATTGGTTGACTCTTGCACCTGTATTTAGTGGTAACCCAGTTCCTCCAGATGGACCACATTTCAAGATACAGTCTCTCTCTCTCTCTCTCTCTCTCTCTCTCTCTCTCTCTCTCTCTCTCTCACACACACACACACACACACACACACACACACACAGACACCAAAGCTAAAAACTTTATTGAATTTGAACATCTGAGAAGTGGACTAGGAAACAGGCAATATTTTCACCCATTCTTCACAAGGATCCATCTAGGACGACACTGGTTCAGAAGTAAGGGTACCTAGAGTGTAGTTCTAGTTTTGTTATTTGCTATCTAAGCTCTAAGAAAATCAGTTTACTCTAGGGTCCTCAAATTCATCTTCTGTACAATGAAGGGTGGGGTAAACTACATTTAAAATTCTTTCCATCTCTAAATCCTATAACCTTTTGGTATTGTGGGAACAAAATGGGACACCAATTTAATAAGCATTTAAGTGCAAAGGAAAGTGATAGGAACCTAGTATAAAAGGATAAAAATGAAACCATTTTTCTTTTTGCTCTCAAAGAAGGTGTTTAAAGATGCTAGGCAAGGTGGATGGAGACTTTAGTTTAGAATCCCTAGGTCTAACTCAGAAAAGATATCTAGTCTCTAAAATATTGACAACCTTTCTTTTAGTCATTTTCTGTTGTATCTGATTTTCCATCACCCCTTTTGAGAGTTTCTTGGCAAACCTACTGGAGTGTTTGACATTTCCTTCTCCACTCATTTTACAGAAAAGGAAACTGAGGTAAACAGGGTTAAGTAAACCACCCAGAGCCATAAAGCTAGTGCTTGAGGTTAAATTTGAACTCAGATCTTCCTGACTCCAGGCCAGGTTCACTATCCACTATACCATCTAGCTACTCAATATATAGACAAGCTGGAATGTAGGGGCGGAGCCAAGATGGCAACATGAAGGGATTGAGTCTAAGGAGCTCTCTGATAAAAACTCATAAACTAAGGACTCTAACTAAACTTTCGAGAGACAGAACGCACAAAGGGATCCAGTGAGGCAGTTCTCCTACTCAAGGTAACCTGGAACAGAGCAGAAAGGCTCTGCTCCCCAGGGTCGGAGCGGTGGCCCGCCAGAGGGGTGGCCTACCAGAGCCAAAGAACTTCAGCCTCCCGGAGGCAGCCCCAGGGCGCTGGGAGCCGAGGCTCACAGCAGCGGGGGAGTCTCCTGAGCTGCACCCCGGGGAGCACTGGCACAAAGTGGGGGAACAGTGGGGGACCTCTGCCAGAGCAAGCAGGTGGAGCCCAGCCCTCAGGGCACACAGCAAGCAGCTTGGTCTTTCTGCAGCCCAAATCCAGGAAACAGAAGCAGGCTGAGCCCATAAGCAGATGCCCCAAGGGCATGAGCCCATTGAGCTGAGGCAGGGGAGTGAAGAGAGAGAGAGACTGCAGAGCTCTGTTCTCTGCCTCTGGAACAGGACTCTGGGGCTCTGACCACATTCAGATCCTGATTCCAGTCTAGGCCCCCCCCCCCATAGAACAGCAGCTCCCCCCACCACCACCTCGGCCCCGTGGCAGAGGGGGGTGCTTATGGTCATTCACAGACCAGGAGGGAGGACAGAGCCTCACACACTGAGACCCTTGTGGGAGTGTCCCAAAACCTCAGGAAGCACCCCCCAAAACAGGCTTAGGATGGGAAAATGAACAAGCAAAGAAACAAGAGGAAGACCATTGAGAAATATTTTGCAAATGAGCCCAAGAAGGATCAAAATACTCAGTCTGAAGATGAGGAAGCACAAGCTCCTGCATCTAAAGACTCCAAGAAAAACAGAAATTGGGCTCAGGCTATGATAAAGCTCAAAAAAGACTTTGAAAATCAAATGAGGGAATTAGAAGAAAAACTGGGAAAAGAAAGGAGAGAGATGCAGGAAAAACATGAAAATGAAGTCAGCAGCTTAGTCAAGGAAAAACAAAAAAATGCTGAAGAAAATAGCATGCTAAAAACAGCTTAGGTCAAATGGATAAAACAGTTCAAAAAGTGATTGAGGAGAAGAATGCTTTAAAAAGCAAAATTGGTCAGATGGAAAAAGAGATAAGAAAACTCTCTGAGGAGAACAAATCCTTCAGACAAAGAATAGAATTCAGGGAGATTGATGAATTTACCAGAAATCAGGGATCAATACTTCAAAACCAAAAAAATGAAAAATTAGAAGAAAATGTGAAATATCTCATTGAAAAAACAACTGATATGGAAAACAGACTTAGGAAAGATAATTTGAAAATTATTGGAATACCTGAAAGTCATGATCAGGAAAAGAGCCTTGACATCATTTTCAAAGAATTACTACAGGAAAATTGCCCTGATATTCTAGAAGCAGAGGGCAAAATGGAAATGGAGAGAATCTACCGATCCCCCCGAGAAAGAGATCCCAAAAAGCCAACCCCCAGGAATATTATAGCCAAGTTCCAGAACTCCCAAATCAAAGAGAAAATATTACAAGCAGCCAGAAGGACACAGTTCAAATATCATGGAGCTGCAGTCAGGATCACACAGGACTCAGCAGCAGCTACATTGGAAGCTCGTAGGGCTTGGAATACAATATACTGGAAGGCAAAAGAGGTTAGAATGCAGCCAAGAATGAACTACCCAGCAAGGCTGAATGTCCTCTTCCAGGGAAAAATATGGACTTTCAATGAACCAGGGGAATTTCAAAGGTTCCTTTTGGAGTGGCCAGAGCTGAACAGAAGGTTTGATCTTCAGATACAGGACTCAGGTGAAGCATGGAGATTGGAGGAGAGGGGGGAAATATGAGGGACTTAATGAGGATGAACTGCATGGATAGAAAAATGATACTGATAATATTCATATGAACCATCTCAGTTAATAGAGCAGGTAGAGGGAGCTTTTATAGTTGAAGCACAGGAGAAAGCTGAATTCGAAGATAAAATATATTGTAAAAATGGAGTCAATAGGAAAAAAAGGGAAATGGAAAGGGAGAAAGAAAAAGGAGAGGGGGAATAGTCCAAGATATTTCACATAATAAGATTTTTTTTTATTACAATGACCTTTGCAATGATATGGAAGGGGGGAGGCAAGGGGGAATGAGGGAACCTTTGCTCTCATCAGAGATGGCTAGGAGAGGAAACAGCAAATATCCTCAATGGGGTATAGACATCTGGAGTAAGAAGGAGGGGGGAGCAGGGGGAAGGGGTGGGGATGTGAATAAAGGAGGAGAGGATGGACCATGGGGGGACAGTGTTCAGATATAACATGTTTTCTTTTTTACTTCTTGCAAGGGGCTGGGATTGGATGGCCTGCCCAGGACCATAGGGCCAGGTGGATTCTGGGCCTAAGGGGTGGTATGGGGGCTCAGGGCCTCTTGGCCCCAGGACCAGGGATCTGTCTGCTGTGCCACTCAGCGACCCTACAGCAGAGTCAGAGTGAAAGGAGAGAGAAAATATAGTACAGGGTAGTGGAGAAATAAGAAAGGAGGGAGTTGCGATCAGCAATGGCAACGTTGGAAAAATATGGAAGTAACTTTTGTGATGGACTTATCATAAAGAATGTGATCCACTCACGACAGAGTTGATGGTGTTGGAACAAAGACTGAAGCACATTTTTTGTTATTATTATTTGGGGGAGGGTGCAGGGCAAGTGGGCCTGGGTGGCCTGCCTGGGGCCACATAGCAGGGTCATCATTGAGTGTCTGGGGCCGGATTCGGACCCAGGTGCTCCTGGCTCAAGGGCCAGTGCTCTGTCTGCCACCCAGCCACCCCTACTATTATTACTATTTTATTTTATTTTGGGTCTTTTTTTTCTTTCTTCTTTTTGGTTTTTGCAAGGTAGTGGGGATCGGGTGGCTTGCATGTCACATGGCTGGGTGATTATTGGGTTTACGAGGCTGGATATGGACTCGGGTGCTCATGGCTCCAGGACTGATGCTTCGTCCATTGTGCCACCTGGCCATACCTACAATTATTACTAAAATTTTTTTATTTTAATTTTTTTCTCTCCCCTTTACTTTTTCGCCCAAGCAAGTCTATCTATATTCATGGAGGGAGGGGTATTTTGTTTACTTGTAAACAAGTATATTTTATTAATGTTAAAAAAAACATTTGTACGAAATGAGAATAAAAAAACATTAAAAAAAACTAAAAAAAAAAAAAAATATATATATATATATATATATATATATATATATATATATATATATATATAGACAAGCTTAAGTAAAATGAATAACTTTGGGGAAAAAATCTGCCTCCAGCTGCTTGAAATCCTTATGCTACCCTAAATCCCCCAGTGAATCTGCTCTCTAAAATGTCACCCCTTAGCCAGCTTGTAAACCCCAATCCAAAAACCTTTTTCTCAATCCTAATCCTTGATTCTTCTGTAGTGTTTGATATAATTAGCTAAATACTAGATGCATGAACTTATCCATGCATTTAGTATCTCTGAGCCTCAGTTTACTTATGTGTATAATGGAGTTAATGGTATCTGTGGCACCCTTCCTCATAATGTTGTTATGAGGATCAGATATTATGTATGTAAAGCACTTTACCTAGCAGGTAACATTGAGAGCTATTTACTTGGGTGTCCCACATTCATCCTTGCAGTTCTTTCTATATGCCCAATGAGCATAGAAGTGCTAAGTTAACACCTAGTTCTGTGTTTTTCCAGAATTGAAGCTTTTTAAACCTCAGATCTGCCTCTTTTTATGGCAGTGCCAACTTGTCGGGGGGGGGTATCCATATTTGTGGCTTTACTTAGTCAAAATTAGCTCTGAGCCCCCACCTACTGCCTACTTTCTGTTTTGAGTTTATTATATTTCAGTGAGGGCTAGGCACTTAGCATTTAACTTTCTATAGAATCAAATACACGTGGGTGAAGGGTATATGCAACACTTTCCACATTTAGTGTAGAATCAATAAGCAAATAGTGCTTTTAAAATTAAATCCAAATAAATAGTAGTAACTAGACCATAGTACACAATAAAGCAATTAAACATCTACTAATCAGTTGCAAGTTTGCCACTTCTCTAAAACAGCAAAAGTCCCTGAAGCAGTAACATGGTTTAGGTTTGTTTAGTTACCCACAATCACTTCTCTTCAATTGGATTTCACTTGGTCTTCTTCCATAATAAAGGATGAAAACTGAGCATGCCCATTTGATGCTTGATTCCCTAGGTAAAGAGAACCACTGAGTGTACTGAAAGTGGGGTGATGATGATAACATGGCAAGATCTATCTGTTAAGAATATAAATGAAGCAGCTCTGAGGGACAGATTGGAAGAGGGGAAAGACTTGAAGAAGCGAGACCAATTGGGAAGCTATTAAATAGTCCAGTTGGAAGGTATTTGAGGGAATGAACTAGTGTGGTGACCTTGTGAGAGGAAGAATGAGACGAATGGGAGAGATCCTGGAAAATATTATCAACAAGATGGCAACTAATTGGATATGGTTGGAGAGATGAAGGAAAGTCAGGGGATAAGGATGACTCTGAGGTTTCAAACTTTATCCCTTTTCTTTAATCTCTACATTCTCCTGTGCTCAACTAATTCATGCCCATGGCTTCAACTACCACTTCTAATGATTAAATCATTCTGTATATCTAGATCTTAAGTAATAAAGTTAATGAAATGAAATTTGATATAAATCAATATAAAAGCTTAGACTTGGATTAAAAAACTAACTCCATAAATACAAGATGAAGAAAGCATACTTCTGTTGCAATTTGTTCGAAAAAGATCTGTGCATCTTAGCTGGACTATAAGATCCAATTGAGTAAATAGATTATGGTAGACTAAAAAAGCTAATGTAATCTTTATTTGCATTTAGAAAGAGATAGTTTCTGTGAATAAGGAAGCAATCACCCCACTATAGTTTTCTGTGATAAGACCATATCTGTATATAATATTGTGTTCAGTTCTGGATACCATATTAAAAAATTGAACAGTGACCAGGAATGGAATAACCAAGATAGTGTTAGTCCATAAGTCATTCTATATGAGAACTGGTTGAAGAAATTTGAAGAAGATAAGACTCAGGGGGCATGTGATAGCTATCTTCGAGTATTTGAAAAGCTAACACAGGGAAATTAAATTAAATTCTTTTGTTTGTAAAACTGTGAGTAAAGGATGGTTGTTTCAAAAAAAGATTTAGGTTTGCTGCCCCATAAAATTCCTTAACAACTGTAGTTGCCCAAAAGGGGAATGAATGGCCTTGAGAGGCAATGGGGTGCTGTGCTTTGGAAGGTATTCATCAAGATCTTAATGAGCAAATGTCATGTACATTATAATAGGACTTATTGGGGGGCTCTAGATTAGTTAGATAACCACTGAGATCCTTATCACCTCTAAAATTCAGTCATCCTATGGTCTGAGTACTAGACTTTCAACGCTAGTTACCTGAATTTCCCAGTCACATACAATAGATCCAAAATAAAGTTTATTTTCTTCCACTTTAAATCTCTCAACTTTTATTCTTGCCAATGGCACCACCACTCATCCCTTTTTATCACATTTGCAACCTGTTATCTTTCTACTTCTCTTTCCCTCACTTCCCATATCCAAGTCCAAATTAAGTCCCCTTGATTTAAATTTCTACAATATTCCTCCATTATAACATCCAAATCAGTGCTATTTACTACTTAGAATTCTGCTATGAGAGTCAAAAAACCCCAATTTTTTATTTCCACTTTGGACATTTATTAGTTGTGTTTCCTAAATCATTTAACCTCTGAGGGTCATTTAACCCCTGGGGATAATAATTCCTGAAGCACCTACCCTCTGCCACATAAAACATGTACATTAAGCATTTTGAAAACTTTAAAGCACTATCCGTACTAGTCATCTTTCCTATCCATCACCATTACTAGTATAATCGCTTCTTCCCCTTTGCTAGGCAAATGTTTCTGGACAGTTCTTTTTGCTTTCACTCTTTCCTGACTTCCATCCTTCTGCCAGAACAATCCTTCACCATTGGTCTGCTCATGCCACTACTCTGCTCAAAAGTCATCTATGGCTTCCTCTGGTGGACAGTGGTCCATGTTGATTCTAAAGCCACCAGAATGATAGACATGTGCTCCATAATGCCAGTTTCCAGTTCTTAGTTACTACCCAGGATTACCATGAAGAATGGATAACCCCTTTTTTTTAGGTTTTTGCAAGGCAAATGGGGTTAAGTGGCTTGCCCAAGGCCACACAGCTAGGTCATTATTAAGTGTCTGAGACTGGATTTGAACCCAGGTACTCCTGACTCCAAGGCCAGTGCTTTGTCCACTGCGCCACCTAGCCTCCCCTGCGCCACCTAGCCTCCCCTGCATGATAACCCCTTTTTTTAAAGAAAAATTTTATTTATTTTGAGTTTTACAAATTTTCCCCATTCTTGCTTCCTCCCCTCCCCAACCCCCCCCCCCCAGAAGACATTCTGTTAGTCTTTTAGATTGTTTCCATGGAATACATTGATCTCAGTTGAATGTTATGAGAGAGAAATCATATCCTTAAGGAAGAAAAATAAAGTATAAGAGACAGCAAAATTACATAATTAGATAATGGTTTTTTCCCCTAAATTGAAGGTAATAGTCTTTGGTCTTTGTTCAAAGTCCACAGTTCTTTCTCTGGATACAGATGGTATTCTCCATTGCAGATAGTCCAAAATTGTCCCTAGCTGTTGTACTGATGGAATGAGCAAGTCCATCAAGGTTGATCATCACCCCCATGTTGCTGTTAGGGTGTACAATGATTTTCTGGTTCTGCTCATCTTGCTCAGCATCAGTTCATGCAAATCAAGAAGGGATAACCTTTTAGGAAATCACTCAACACTCATACATACCATAGAAGCTAGAAATTTCTAGCTCTCTCAAGTCTAAATGCCTCTGTTAAAGGAGCACCAATAGATAACTCAGTTCTCCAGAGTAATTCTGTGCACCTTCCATTTAGCACAGCCCATTATATAGCCAAATTCAGGAAAAACAAGACCTGGAATGATATCGTGACCAATGTGATTAATTCCCAATCCTGTTAATCTTTGCAATAAACTTGCATTCATTCATTCATCTCTCACATATTTGTGACCTTCATTTAATTTCTCTGGGCCTCAGTGTCTTCATCTATAAAATTGGACTAATTGTCCTGTGAGATATAAGATCTCATGATCCAATGAATTAATGAATGAAAAAAACATTTAATAAATGCTTCCATGTGACAAGAACCAAGATAAGAGCTGGGAATACATATATAAAATTAAAGATGCTTCAGTATCATCAAGGTATTTTACATTTTAATGAGGAAAAGAACATACATAGGGGAGAGTTAGCCATGGAAGGGCTGGTGAGGCATGATGAGGGAAGTGGCATTCAAAAACAATGGCAAATTTAATTTGTCCTAGTTCATGGTTCCAGAGCTAGAAAGATGGATGTTTAAAGCAAATGAGTTGGTGAGGAGGCTGAAGTGAAACACAGCTGAGGCTTTCCTGAAATAGTTTTTCAGAAGTCATTAGCTATCAAGAAAGGAAGTCTCTCCCCCCCTCCAAACTTTTTGCAAAATATTGTCTCTGGTATGGGAAGCAGAATATTGCATCTAGTATGGACAACAAAGGAGCAGCTAAGTGGTGTTTTAGGTGGTATAGTGAGTAAAGTGCCAGTCCTGGAGTCAGGGAGAATCATCTTCCTGGGTTTAAATCTGGTCTCAGACACTTCTGAGCTGTGTGAGCTTGGACAAGTCACTCAATCTTGTTTGCCTCAGTTTCCTCATCTATAAAATGAGTTGGAGAAGGAAATGGCAAACCACTCCAATATCTTTGTCAATAAAACCCCAAATAGGATCACAAAAAGTTGTACACTACTGAACATCAACAGCATGGACAACCAAGCAGTTGCTGAACTAATTGAAAAAGACCCATATATACCACTGGAGAAAAAGTTAAACTCCTTTGGTACTCAAGGTTCTCCTTAATCTCACATCACTCCCACTTTCCCTACCTTTTCTGGAAATTAATGGTCTATGTAATCAGTCCTTCAAATTACTATTCTCCCATTCATCTGAATGCCTCTATGTACTTTCAAATTATCTATTCCCTATGTTAAGAATTCCCTTTCTCTCCCCTTTCCACCAAGGTTGATTCCTACTCATACTTTAGACATCATTTCAATACTGCCTCCTCTAGGAAACTTTTCATGACATCTCCAGGTCTGAAACAATATTCACCCTCAAAAGTCACATAACACTTTCTTTCATCAATTTCTAATGTAGGTTTGGCATTGATTGACTTAATCACCCCCACTCTGCTTAGAGTATCCAACAAAATGCTCTGCACCCTGATACCTTTATCAGGTGAGAACACTTTTCCTGAGCTAATTATTCAACAATCAAATGTTAAACTGGGAATAGAAAAATCCTCAGTCATTTGAAAGGAGTGAAAGCCATTGGATGAAATAAGTTAATACAATACCAGTAGGTTTGATTAAATTATGATTCTTATCCATTGGGACTTGGATAAAAAACCCAGCAAGCTTGTTCAAAAATAAGCATTCTTGTAAGAGTTCAGTCTAGTGGTATAAATAGTCAAACCCTTGAGAAGGAATATCTTGGAAAGGAAAGGAGAGGCCCTCTGCGTTCTCCCCACACAGAGAATAATCTTGTAACTGTAAGATTGAAAGAGTTACTAGAAGTCTCCCCAGAAAACTCAGTGGCAGAGGGCAGCCTCTACAGTGGGGGTCAAGTACCAATTAGATACAAGATACAGCTTTAATCGCTTAGAAGAAAACCACTAATTTTATGAAGACCCTATGAAGGGAAGATGAAGTATTTCATCCAACAGAAGCTGTGAATTGCCACTTTGCATATTGCAATCTTTCAACCTGAGCTTATTTCCCCCAGATTCCATAAAGACTAGAAGTCTGTGCCCCCAGTTTGAGAGCATGCTTTACACTAGCTGTTCTTACTATGCTACTTTAATGGGCCTATAGTTAAAATATATTATTTATTTCTAAAAGCTAATTAAACCTTCCTGAGTAATTGATATAAAGTGATAATGGGGGAAGTACACTAATAGGGCTCATGAGTAACAGTATTAGAGAAACCTCTCCCAGTCCCTCAGATTTTCTTCATTCTTCACCCATTCTTCTCCTTACAATTTCATCTTTTAATGCTCTCAGGATGATTTTGTTTAGTTGCATCTCCCATGAAGCTTTCTGCAGACTTGATTTTCTCTCTTTTCTCTATTGTTTATCATAGTGTTCATAATCAAATGCCATCTCCCTCCATCACATACTCTTGGGACAACACTGGGACAAACATCCCATGAAATGATGCTTCTTTTTTTCCCCTAGGAAGCAATGATGAAGATAAATCTACCAATTCCTTCATTCATCTCTCTAAGGAAAACCTGGGAGCAATTTATCCATTTAGATGCAAGTTCCTTCTGTCTTCTGATTTCATTTATAATGGGAATGCCAAGATTGATGTGGTTTCATTTCTCCAGGAGGATGCCCATTCAATGCTTACTGGGCATGGCTCTTACCCTGAAAGCACCAATAACTAACTAAATATTTTTAGACAGTTTAAAAAGAGTGTGGCATCCTTTTATTCCCCCTATTCTCACTCTGCCACTACTAATACAGCTTGAACAGACCTGAGCACCATTTTGTATTTTTACTTTGGTTTGTGCATTGCCACTGTCAATGAATTCATCACTAAGTATCCAAACCTAATAGTGATAACTAGACTATACAGATAGACTAGTCTATGGCAAGGAGACACAGTCTGATTCAGGGACCATTCTTAATGTCTTTCTAGAAAAATGGAGCCTACTAGATTTTTGCTTCATGGCAGTCTTCAAGAAGCTAGAGTCACCTTCATTACACTTGGAGGCATTTAAGTGTAACTTGGTGAAGGTTGCTGGTTGAATGAATGAGATTGGATGCTCTATACTTACCTAGTTCCATGTATTTGTTGAAACTGAAGTTTTCATTTAAAATGACCTGCCCCTACTACTCACTTGTTAAATGCCTTTTTCTTGAAAGCCAATTAAAATGTCATTTCTTTCACAATGCTTTCCTTGATTTCTTAACCTAAGTCAATAGTCTATATTGACATTTTCCCTTAAATCTCTCATTGCACTTGGTTTTGCACTTTGTACATATGTATTATTTTCTATTCTATTGATATCTCATAAGGGAAGGGATCTTGTTTTACTTTTTAAAAAATCATTTACCTTAGAAGGTAGCAGGGTAAATGGAAGGTATTTAATAAATATACTTATAAGAAAGAATGAATGAATGCATTACAAACTAGTACATTTGGGGGCGGCTAGGTGGCACAGTGGATAAGCACCGGCCTTGGAGTCAGGAGTACCTGGATTCAAATCTGGCCTCAGACACTTCATAATTGTGTGGCCTTGGGCAAGCCAATTAACCCCATTGCCTTGCAAAAAATAAAACCTAAAAAAAATAAAAAAAGACTAATACATTTGAAGCAGAGCAATTCCATGGTTATTTAAGAAAGAACATGATACTTGACAGACTTTGTTTACTGAAAAATTCTTCAATAGACTTTATAATATATAACTATATATTTAATTATATTTAATAAATATTAGCTTCAGAGATCAACTAATTAATGAGTATTTAATAAATGTATTAAATAACAAATATATAACTATATTATGATATATAATATAATCCTTTAATACACTTACCCACCTGATGCAGATAAGCAAAAGCAGGATTATTGTCATTTGGTTATATTATACAAACTAAAGGTGTATCCAACAACTCTAATGTCCCATTCTATAATGGAGATGATGTCTCCCTTTTCATTCACAGCTGTGACTTCTTCATCACTGTAATACACTTTCTGAAAGAAAGCATAACACATTTCAGGAATTTCAATTATCTTCCTAAACAGTTCTCCAAAGTGATATTTCTGACCTAAGGAAATCTTGTGTCTAGTTCCCACAATGCAATAGATAAATATAAACAAGCATAGGTTTTCCCAAAATCTGTACCCTCAGAGGGCACTTATAGACAGAATTCCCTGTTATTTTACAGGATTCCCAGGTTATTTCTACAGAAGGAAACTCCAGTGATCCATTCCTAAGTCATATATGAGGTGAAGGAAAGGCCAACACCTAATCTCATTCAAGGGGAGAGAGAGTCATGTTCTTGTCTTGGTCCTTCTATACTCTGCTATCCAATAAAGCTTTTCAAACACTTCCATTACAAACAGCTGGAAGCAGCAGAGCCCTGCTGACCAGTTGATGCTATTATATCTATAATTCCTTCTTCCTTCAGAAGTTATTCATATGCAGTGTTTAGAGCACTGACCTTGGACCTAGGAGGACAGGAGTTTGAATCCAGCCTCTGGTACTTACTATCTGTGTGACCTTGGGAAAATCACTTAACCTTGATTGCCTGGCATCCAGATCCTAATTCATATCTGGCCACTGAACCCAGTTGGCTCTGGAGGAGAAAGTGAGATTGGTGACTTGGCACAGCGCCCCCCCCCAACTCAAGTCCAATTCATGTGCTTGTCATGGCTTCACCTTCCTTATGCCAAGGTCTTCTTCAAGAATGAAGGCCAGACATCATTATTATCATCAGTAGGGTGTGTCAAACTCTGACTGCCCCAATCCATCCTTTACTAGGAGATTTTGCCCTCTCACAACTGACAATTCATTCAAAAGGAAACTCCCTGCTGTTTAGTCCAAGGTCAGGTCATGGCAACATTCTGTAAGGAAATATCTGTTAATAGACAGTAAATGTCCTATAATAGCTCTGTCTCTAGGGTACTGCCCCAATTATGCACTCAAGCTTTCAGGTTAAGTCCCAGAAAGCAGCTGCTACCTTGAATTCTAGGGTAACCTCTATATGGCCATGCTCCTAATACAAGTACCCACCAGTGAGATGATCATTATCATTATTATCATTTAACATTATCATTAAATAGACAGAAGAGAGGATACGCTCTTAGCAATGACATTTACCAAAATGGCGCAGTAAAAGCAATAACTACAAAACATTACCCCCATAAATCCTGGATGCAATCTACCACAAAAATACATAGCATCGATGGGAAAAAGAGGTGTCTCTTTTCTAAACCACTCCAGGGATTTGTAGTGAGGGGACAACAGGTGAGGCAGAGCTGAGCCTCACCTCTGATGGCAAAGTGTTGAAGGCACACACTCACACATAAGAGGTGAGGTTCAGCTCTGGCTGCATGCCCCAGACTTACCACTTCCCAGTGGGGTCACAGCATGTATCTTCATAATTATAGCCTTCCTGGAGTGTGTGCCTCTGATACTCAATGGTGATAGCATCTCTTCCTGTTCTAGTAGCTTCCTTTTAAAGCTATACATCTAATGTGTAGGAAAATCTTTCCTGCCCCCCTTCAGTGGACTACTCCATGGGTAACTCCTACCTTGCAAATCTCTCCCATATTCAAAATACTGAAATTTGAGAAAAGTTTCTTAACCTAGGTTTCACAGACCCCTTAAAAGATTTATGGATAGATTTCATGGACTCTGTGAATTTGGATGGGCAAAAATTTATATCTATATTTCAATGTAGTTTCCTAGGTAGTCCTATGTATTTTATTTTATGCATTTAAGAACATGATAAGAGAAGGGGGGGTCCATGCATTTCACCATGCTGCCAAAAGGGATTTTGACAAAAAAAAATTAAGAACCACAGGTGTTGGAGATAGCTTTATAATTAGCTAAACAGTTCATCAACACTTTGTGCTTACATTTGAGGAATTCTGGGACTGCATCAGCTCAAGTAGGAGGGGGGAAACTCCCTCCTTCCTACATGTCTTTAAGTCTCTGGCCTCTCCCAAGAGAACAGAGGAGGAAGTATCGAAGCTATAGTCAATAATTCCTAATCAAAACTATGACTGAAAGCCCAGGTAGTTTGCAGATTAGACCAATTCAATAAATTTAGTCAAGGGCATACCTCGTACTAGGGAATACAGAGAAACACCAGCAAATGCTACTCAAGGGTAATGGAATCCACCCACACCCCCAAACTGCATTGCTTCACATCAATGATGTTTCACCTGGAACAATGAAATTTCACCAGAGAATCAATCCTGAAACAGCAATAGCAGCCTTATAAAAACCAATCCAGAATTTTTTTTTTCTCTGCTCATTTTATCTGCTACCCACAGGCAGCCCCAGATTGGGAGAGGCTTGTACAGTCCTTGGAATGATTGTCTGCAGCTGCTACTCTCCACACTCAGAGCTCATTGCCCCAGACTTCTTTTAGTATGTTAACAGCAACCGCTCTTGTGGAAGGGACAATATCTTACCCTGCCCTGTTCTCTTTTTGTTCCTTCTGTCTGAGTTTTGTCTCCCCAACTAAATTGGGAGCTCTTCAAAACTAAGGACTATATCTTTAACCATTCCTCCCTCCTTCCTCATAGGCAGCTTACAAGCATAGGCAGCTCTCAATAAATTCTTGCGGAATGAAATGGGATGGAATAGGATAAAAACCTAGAGATAAGCTCAAATCGGTCCAGAGCAACCAAAAGTGGTAATCAATTTTAACTGAGTTTAAAAGAGGTAGCGTGGGAGGAGGAGTGCTTTGAGAAAAGAGCTCTAGATTTGGAATTTTAGCTCTAAAAGTTTGGACAAATCATTTATACCTCCCACCTCAGTTTCCTCATTTGTAAAATGGAAGGAAGGTGGACTAGATCGGCTTCTAGAACCTTCCTACTATGCATGTATGGACTATCATTCAAAGGAGTAGAACATGGATTGGAAAAGAATACAATGAAATAGCAAGGTATAACTGACAAGTGGGGCCACAGGTCCAGTTTCAGACACTAACTAGTTGTATGACACAAGGCAAGTCACTTAATCCACATTGCCTCAGTTCTTCATCTGTAAAATGAGCTGGTGAGGAAATTGCAAACCCCTCCAGTATCTTCCAAGAAAACCCCAAATGGGGTCAAGAAGAGTCAGCCATGACTAAAGAACTTGGATGAAAAAGTTGGCGGCTTCCAAAAGGACAACCCTCGTCTCCAACCCTACTCCAATCTCCAACATGCTTCCACCACCAACCCTCTCTTGTCCTTCTCCATTTCTCATTCCTCCACTCTTCAGAGGATTCCCCTGCCATCCTTTATGATGACCCCATCTTCAGGGCTGAACTGACTTTGACAATGCAGAAACTGTGATACTTCTGAGGGCAGAGCAAACAGTTGAACAGTTGGACTGAGCTTCTAGGAGAAGATAAAAGTGGGTAAGACAAAGAGGCTAGCAAATGGCCCTCCCTGAGTTTGGAGATGCAGTGAGGGTGATTCATGTCCATTTAATGTTATTTTCTGCAGCTATCTCTGAGGAGAATAATCAAACTCTGCCAGTAGAAATGAGTCCTGACCTTTGCCTGCTCCCTCAGAGCCTAAATCCTTCACAAGTATACTCTAATGGGTTCATTGATTTTTTTTTAAATTCTTCTTTCAATCATCAGAATAGTTTCTCATATTTAGATAGATTTACAAATCTTTTTCCTAGGTCAGGGGAAAGGGATAGAAGAATTATTGTCCTAATTTTATAGGGAATTGAACTGTACCTGTGATTTATTGATATAGGATACTCCGGGAAAAGGAAATGTCCTTTACTAATGCAGGTCACTTAGAGGCAGAGTTGCCGGGGGCTATGACGACTCCCCCCAGAGTCACACTGCTAGCTTATGTCAGAGGTGAGACTTGAACCTGGGTTTTCCTGACACTGAAACCACTGCTCTATCCATTGTACCTTACTGACTTAAAAATTAATTTTATAGATAGGAAAAATAAAGGCTAAGGTCACACATGAAATTTCAATTCAGGAATCACCTCAGCTCAAATCTGATCACACTATTGTGCTTCTCTAATGTGGCATAATAGAATTGCAGAGTGGGAACCCATAGTTCAATCCATACCTGAAACAAAACTTCTTTACGTAACTAGCCTAACAAGTAATCATCTAGGGTCTCCATGAAGCTCTCCAATGAAGGAAAGTTCACCATATACTAAAATTCATTCTACATTGGGAAAATACAACTATCTCTTCAACTGTCCTTTCTTCACTGAATGCCTTGAGAAAGCTGTCTACATTGACTGCTTCAAATTCCTCTTCACTAAGACTTCTAAACCTTGCCAGTCTGGCTTCCAAACTCCCCAATTCAGTGGAAATGGCTGTCATCAAAGGTACCATTGTCCTTTTCTCCATCCTTACCTTTCTTCACTTCTTTATAGCATCTAATGCAGTTGGTCCTTTTCTCCTCCTGGATACTCTTTCCTCTCTAATTTTACTAAATTCTGTTTTGTTCCAGTTTTCTTCCACAATGTCTGATCATTCTTACTTTTGCTTGCTGTATCAATCTAGGTCATGACAAACTAACTATGGATAACCCCCCAAAAGTCTGTCCTGGGTCCTCTATACTATACCCTTTGGTGAGCTCAACAGTTCCCATAGCTTCAATTTTCATCTCTATAAATATGATTATTATAAATGAAAATATGTAAACATATGTACAGATAGACAGATTTTTATATATATATATATATATTTATATACACAGTGTGTGTATGTGTGTGTGTGTGTGTGTGTGTGTGTGTGTGTGTTTAGCCCTAGTCTCTCTCTTGAGCTCCAGTCCCATAATACCAATAACCTTTAGGATGTCTCAGATGAGATCTATCATAGACACTTCAAAGTCAACATATCCAAAAAAGAACTGATTATCTTCCACCCTCTCTAAATGCTTCCTGTTTTCCAAACTTCTATATTACCATATCTTCCAAGTCACAAAGACACCTTCTGCTTGTCTTATTCCCAACTCCTCATTTCGTCCTGTCCTCTCCTCCAAAATCCAAAATGTACAGTTCTTGGCAAATAAAGTATCTCATGAATGCTAGTTATTATCATTAGTATTGTCATTATTAGCTGATTGTAATCCCAGATAGATACAAACCCAAAGGAATGCTATAAAATGGTTCCTACTATCTAAGTAACAAGAAAAAGGCAACAATTTTTCTTGCTCCAATCACAACCCTAAAAGCAGACACAAATAGGTTACTAATCTATGCATAGGAATGCTCATTTTTCTAAGGAAAGTTCTTGCCAATGAACCCAGAGCCTTTAAAACACACTTTCAGACCCATTAGCACATTCTGAAGTTAATTCCACTATTTTCTCTCCTGTTTGGCCTTGAATCCATGGAAGTTTTGGCCAATCTCTAAAGTCTCTTTTTTGCTCATAGATATATAGATGAAAATGTAGCTATATGAATTTTTTTTCTCTCTCTCTCCCTCTCACTGTCACTCTGTCTCTCTCTATATATGTGTATATACATATATAAATGTGTCAACAGTATCCTGCCTATATGATGGATTTGTTAGTTCAATGGTCTGAGTGTGTGCTCTCTCACACACACATATTCTATATTTGAATAAAATATACATTTTATTTATACATATAGTGTGTGTGTGTGTGTGTGTGTGTGTGTGAGAGAGAGAGAGAGAGAGAGAGAGAGAGAGAGACAGAGAGAGAGAGAGAGAAATCAACAAAATGTTGATCTAACAAATCCATCATCTAGACAGGATACTGTTCCTTAATCTCATGTCTACTGACACGGGTTCTGGGCTTGGTCTGATTCAGTCTCCTGTTTGATATTGGAACAAAGTAAAGCACTTGTAAGTCATTCAACACTTAACAAAAGAAATTTCGTCACAGCAGAACACTGTTCAACAATGTTAAGCATTGAGCACAGCTCCAATTGATTCAGCTGAGTGAAGATGTTTTCATGATCCACTCATCAAACATTGGGGTACCCAAGAGCTCCTCATGGCTGCTTTTACTCAGACAGTGAAAAAGTGATGTCAACAGTCTTCTGAGTCAAACAAGGTTTCAAAAATATCTTTTATTTTTACTTTAATTGTTGGTTTTTGCAAGGTAATGGGGTTAAGTGACTTTCCCAAGACCACACAGCTAGGAAATTATTAAGTGTCTGAGACTGGATTTGAACCCAGGTACTCCTGAGTCCTTCCTCCAAGGCCAGTGCTCTAGTCACTGTGCCACTTAGCTGCCCCCAAGAATATCTTAATACCTTTTAAAAGCTAACCCAACTTGGCCAAGCAGAGGAGAGGGTACTGACTCCAACCACACATGGTAACAAGGGAGACATACAGAACTCACCAAAGTATATCAGTAAGAATGGAGGCCCAAACAACTAAGATTATTGGGAATACCCCAAATTCATAGTAGTGAATAATACTCTTTTCTGCAATGTGCCTATAGCAATTCTCTACCATTTCACTGAGGAGGAGAGACACACACAGCATGATCCACGCATTATCAACAAAGGTCTCTATCTTCTTCTGGCTTTTATTCCTTGGGCAATAATTGCCCTGCATTGGGGGAACAGGAGAGGGGAGAGAAAACGATTTGATGATGAATGAAAAAGCAACTAAAATAGGCAATGGGCAGAAAACTCCTCTGCCTTGCCTCATACAGTTTATTCCTCCCATTAACAGCCTCCCCAGCTGTCTGATTATGTTATGTTGGGGAGGAGGATAATAAAGAACTATATGACCATGCTTCCTGCATATATAACCCTGTTTATTGTTTATGCTCCTCTCCCCAGTCCTACTCTGCAGATAACTGCTAGAGGCAGGCAAGAGATGTCAATCAATGAAGAAGAGAAGTTTGGTTTATTTTTTTTTTAATTTACTGAGCACCTGTGTTAGGTCTTGGGGATGTAAGAGAAAAATAAAACAGTTCCTGCCTTCAAGAAGTTTATATTCTGTTGGAATCTCCCTGTTTACATGATGTTATCCAAGGTTTCCATTTGAAAATTTCTATGATTTCCTTCTCAGCAGCAGAGCTTACTTCTGGTGACTAGGTGAAATTAGCAGTGACAGAGCTGACATTTTTGCTGACAGTTTAAAAAAGACAAAAGCTGATCATCCCTCCCCCAACCATGGGAAACAATAATCTGTCCTAGCCGCCCACCACTACCACCAAATGGTCATCCTTCTTCTGCTCCATGCTTATGATCTGTTTCTCCCTGACAACCAGAATGAAAGCTGAGTTTGCCTTTTGCAAAAAGCATCCCAATCTATTTCTTTCATATACTAATGACAAAGACAGTGACAATGATGATGACATTTAAATAGCCCTTTAAGGTTTGAAAAATGCTTTATAAATTTATCTCATTTTATCCTTGTTATAACCCTGGGAAGTAGATGCTATTGTTAACCCTATTTAAAGATAAGGAAACTGGGGCTGCTAGGTGGCATAGTGGATAAAGCACTGGCCAGGAGTACCTGGGTTCAAATCCAATCTCAGACACTTAATAATGACCTAGCTGTGTGGCCTTGGGCAAGTCACTTAACCTCCTTTGCCTTGCAAAAACCTAAAAAAAAAAATAAAATAAAGATAAGGAAACTGAGACAAACAGAGGTTAAGTGATTTGCCTAGGTTTATGCAGCTAGCAAGGGTATGCAGTTGGATTTGAACTCAGATCTTTGTGACTTCAGTGTCCTATCCACTGTAATACCTCATAACTCTTTTTTAATTGTTTACAAAGCCCACCAATCCTCCCAAGAACTATGTAATGTTGGTGTCGCAGGTACTATTATCCCCATTTCACAGATGAGGAAAATAAGAATCAAGGAGGTTAAAAGACTTGCCTGAAGTAACAAAGCCATAGCATGATAGATGCAGAATTATAATGGGTTCCAAATCCAGTTTACTTTGCACTAAACCCATTTTATTTTGGAGCTGAGATATTTTCTATATTCTCAGTCAAATAATTCTGAGATTTGCATAACTATGAGTCTCTTTTAAAATGTAGGATGCCCTGCTTGTCCCCCTTTTTTTTGCAAAGGTGGAAACTATGGGTATGGTAGAATATTGGCTCTACTGTCAAATGTGGTTGATGGGGTGGTTGATTTTATTAACTGCCTTTTTTCTCTTTTTTATTCTTTGTTATGAGGAATGGTCCCCTGACAAGGGGTGGAGAAAAAGGAAGAGACTGCAAGGAAGATATATTCAGAAATGAAGGTTATGTAAAAATCAAAATGTATCAATAAAACTGAGATTTAAAATAAATTAATTAAATATTGTGATGCTTCAGTCAGTTTTGAATGGTTCCTTAATGATTTTCTGTATCCAGGCAAGGCTTACCTGAACATTTATAGCTAGAAAAATTGTCAGATTTTCATATATAAGGCTGAGCTACATAATCTACTCAAAAAGAGATGAAAACCTTCCAGGCTGACTTTATCATTTCTTATGAGGCTTGACAAAGGATTCAATGTAACTTCCATTTAACTTGACTGGCTGATGGAACGGTGGTGGGTCTGTAAGAAGGGCCTGGGAGAACAGAGCTGACATAGAGGAAACAATTACACCCAATCCAATCGCATTCCTGAGATACACTTGCCTTTAAGCTCTGGGGAGAAGCAGTAAGACAGAGTCCCCAAAAGAACTCATCAAGAATGTCCAGATGTGCCAGCGGAAAGCAAAATCCATCAGCTGTGCCATCCCTCTGGCCAGGAACACTCTGATGAAAAAGCCTCCTCAGTGGATGCATGCCAGCTTGGTAGACTGCAACTGCCCTCTTTTCTTGGGAGGTAGTATGATGTAATAGATATGGACTCAGGAAGCTATGGGTTCAAATCCTGCCCCAAACACTTGTTAGTTCTGGAACCTTCAGTGAGTCACTGAACAACCCTTAGTTTCTCTGGCAAATGAGGGCATTGATCAACATGGTCTCTAAGTTCCCTTTCAAATCTAAATTAGAGGTCCCATAACTTATTAGAAAAAGAAACATAACCAAATCAAAATATGGAGAAGGATCCAAAGGGGGATAAAAGCAAGACAGATAGTGAAGGTCTATAGAAACATAAACAGGGAGGAGGAGGAGGCAAAATTACCAATTCAGTTAAAAAGGCTTGGGCTACATGTCTAATATAGAAATACATTAAATGTACAATTTTTGCCAGATTGTTTGCTACCATGAAATTATGTACCTTGCCCAGTGTCCCATTAGTAAATGTCTGAAACTGGATCTGAATTCAAATTTTTCAGACTCCAGGATCAGTGCTCTTTCCATTACAGTTCCTAGCTAGAGAAGGTCTAAGTTTACCATGCGAACCAAAGTCAAAAATAGGATGGAAAGACACAGTCTCATGAAAGTTGTCCTAGGCTAAGGATGTGAAAGTCTGGTTTTCTAATATTGTATGACCTTGGGCTAATCATCTATAAAATGAGGTGGCACCAAATGATCTCTTTGGTATCATTCCACTCTAATATTCAAGATTTCCAGAGTTAGTCACATAAAGGGTCAGTAAGGATGGTGGCCTGCCTAGAGCATAGAGTAGATGTGACCCTTCATGTACTAGTGAGAGAAACCCTCATCCGGTGAGTAGAGAGATGAAATTGGAATAAGAAGACAAGTTTCAATTCCAATTCTACCATGAATTAGCTCTGTAGCATCACATCATCTCTTCTCTTCCCTTGGCTTTTATTTTTGCATGTCTCTATTGGGATGGCAACCCAATGTTGGATTTGACTTTACCTATCTGGAGTCAGGGTGAGGAAAAGTTAATGAAATCACTGCTTATAAAATAGAATTGGCTCCTTTACTAGGCTGGAGGATTGATTTCCTCTCCTCCCATCATGAGAGGGAACAACGTTAGAAGAGAAGCCAGGGTTTGCAATTCTTGAGGGTGGGATTCAATATTATCCAAAAGTAGCCTTAGGCATTTGTTTCAGGATGATTTTTACCAGTACAATTGTATTGCCAACAGTGACTATTGGAAGTGGGGGGGGTAACACACAGATAATCTACAAGACAAATAAACATGTCTTCTGGGTCTTAGTTTTTCTGTCTGTAAAAACGAGACTGCAAGATCTCTTTGAAGATCAACAAGTTATTAACTGGGTTATGTCTAGATCAAAAGAAGGGAGAGTTTTGAAGTTAAATGAAAGCAGATGTTTTCTTTACAGATGTTTCTATCCCAGCTTAGGCAAAGAATTGCCTCCATCCTAATTCTCTATTCATAACTCCATCTTGGTTAAACAGGGTTTGTCATTCCCCACACAGTCCTATTGGAATCCTTGGCCTAGGGATAGAGAAAGGCAGAGTCAGCAGAGAATTCTAGAGTTTAGTGTTGTCAGATCCTTGAGATAATATTAGTCTTAAGGGAAAAACAATTTTTCTCTCTATTCCCCATCATGGCAGGGAACATCTTCCAAAGAGAAGCCAGAGTTTGCAGTTCCTCGGATGGGATTCAGTGTCATCCAAAAGTAACCTCAGCCTGCTGGACATTGACTGTTGGTCTATCAGCTTTGAGTACAGTTGAATGGAAGGAGAGTCAACAGTTGTAGTATCTGAATGGAATTTATGCATTGGAGTAAAATGGGAAAGGAATGAACGAGTGGACATAGAGCTTCGAAATGGTGGCAGTGAATTTGGTACTTGGATGGAGATCAGAGACAGTGGCTGAAGAATGACTGTGAATGCAAGGGAGACTGAGAATTTGTAGTTCATTTCAGGAATAGTCTGATTGGAATAATGGAATGAAAAGAGACTCTATCTGGAAATGGGACTGTGACTTACTTTCCAAATACCTAAATTGGATATGCCAGTAGGGAGGGAGCCATGAAGCAAAATAATAATAGGAGCATTGTCCTAAACATTTTACAATCATTATTCCATTTGATCTTTATTCAATCCTGGGAGGTAGGGACTATTATTATCCCTATTTGACAGATAAAGAAACTGAGGTATATAGAGGTTAAGTGACTCACCCAGCTAGTAAGCATCTGAGGTTGGATGTAAATTCAGGTCTTTTTGACTCCCCTTTCTCACCTTACCACCTAGTATCTCTCCCTCTCCGTATGGGTGGAGATAAAGGCTCAACCCTGCATAAGGGGGCAGAGCAGAGTTGATTAGAAGGGAGAACATTAGTTCTCAGCCCATTCTCCCTTTGGGAATGTTTCAAGCAGGAGTTCCCCTTCATGAATCTCTTTAAACATAGCTTCCAAGTCAGCTTCCAGCTTCTGACTTGGAGACAAAAGGTGGAAGAGGCCAATCCTACTTCAGCCAGCAGTCTCCATTATGTCCCTATTCCTAACTTGCTACTCTAAAGACTTCCAGGCATTTTTCCCATTGGAGGAGAGCCAGTACTCTGAGTTTCCTTACTCCCAATGGGAGAATTCCTTCCCTCTGTATTTTTGTGTACAGGTATGTGTGTATGTGTATGTATGTATGTATTTTTACATAGATATATGTATATTCCTACATGTATTTGTAAAGTATTTATAGGTAGATGATTGCGATGTGAATATGCACACAGGTGTGCATGGTAAGTGTATTACATGTCTGTCTTCAGGGATGTGTGCATTGTATGACTGTGTATTCTGTTATATATGCATTTTATGCTTGTATATAAGTCCAGTTGTATAGATTTTCTATACATATATGTAAATATGTCTATGTATTTATGTTTTCCTTTGTATATCTTCTCTGATTTCTGTTTTAACATGATTTGAATAAATGAACTTCTTTGCTAGTCACCATATTTATTCATTAGTATTAGATGAGAAAGATATCAAATCTTAAGTATAAACTATTGGGTCCTTTATTCTCCAGAAATGACAAAGTGATCAAAAGTTAACTGGAACCCAATGGAATCTCCTGGGTTAACAATATTTAAGAGAGCATATAGACATATCTTCATCTAGTGGAGTCACTCTGCAGAAAGTAGTGTTGGCCTCTAGCTCCAACTTCCTGCTTCTCCTGGCAAGAATGAAAGTTTTTCTAGGAAAAATGTAGGGGAGAAGTGGCTAATACTATCTAGGCTGCCTCCCTTTGAGTCAGAAAAATAACAGACTCCTTGTTATACATGGCGCCTCATTAGAAGGCAGCTAGGTGGCACTTAGCTACAGCACTGGCCCTGGAGTCAGGAGGACCTGAGTTCAAATCCAGTCTCAGATACTTACTATGTGACCTTGGGCAAGTCACTTAACCTAACTGCCTCCCATCCAAGGCTGTCTTCAGTCATACTGATACATATCTGGCCACTGGACCCAAATGGCTCTGGAGGAGAAAGTGAGACTGGTGACTTAGCATAACTATCCCCTCACTCAAATCCAATTCATGTGCTTGTCATGGCACCACTTCCCTGATGTCTTGGTCCTCTTTGAGAAGAACAGACAGGCATCATCTCCTCACTACACAAGTAGGGTCTAAGCTCTATCTCTCCATAAAAAATATATAAGGTCAGAGTTTGTCCAGTAAAATGTATCTAAACCAGAACTTCTAAGATTCCTCATCATGGTGTGTGATTCCCAAGGTGACCTAGGATAATGAGTTTAGTATCACATTTGAGGAACTGGAAGGAATCTCAGGCATCATTTTGTATTACCTCCTCCTCTGACCAATGAGGAAACCGAGGCACAGAGATGTTAAATTAATGCCAAAAGTCACACAGCTAATAGAAGTTGTATTTGAAGTTAAATACTCTGACTTCAGGTGCAACATTCTTTCTGCTCCTCACAGGTGGCCAACTCCTCTCCAGTGAAGTACTTTCCTCATTCCTCTCTCCACTCCCAAATCATATGCAATCTTTCTTCTTTTTTTTTTCATGTTCTTCCCTCAGATTGGATCTCTCTCGCCTCTTCCTGTCCTTTCTTGTATACCTCTGTGCAAATCTTGAATATCATCTGGCCCATCTCTTCTATGATAACTTCCCCATTCATTTCAATTCACAATGATCTCTCTCTCTCTCTCCCCTGACCTGAACACATTTCTAAAACATGTTCTCTTACACTTCCCTGCTCTGTTCTCTAACTGTTCATGTGTGAGCCTTCACTCCCCAACTGTGGTGTTCCCAAGGGTGTAGCTGCCTCTTCTTCTCCTGTCTCCCTTCATAACCTGGCATAGACCTTGTGCCATTGGAGGCCCCTCAATAAAGACCTGAATAACTGATTCTCAGCCCACTTCCTTTTCCCAACAAAACCTTCTCTGAAGTCTCAGCTTCATTAGGGGATGGTGAAAACTGGATTCCCGCTGGGGCCCAAGACAGACATTTCCTTTCTCCCTCATCTTCCCTTTGAATTCCAGCTTCTTACTTTAATTGTCACAGCTGGTACACCCCTTGCTTGGCCACGCCTGGCTGACTGCAGCCCCAGGACCCAGCACTCATTAAACCATAGTTACTGAGTCCATTCCCCTCAGTAACCAGCCAGTTCTTCCCAAGATCAAAAGGCTTTTGAAGATCTGTTTGGGAGGGTGTCTGGGAACCACAAGTCTGGGAACCACAATCTCTCTGAGGGTCCTCTAGATTTGAGGGGACCCATGACTAAAGGACAAAACTTAGCCAAACTTCATTCAGTTCATTGAACCATTTCCCTCATTTTTCATCAATGGGGAGATGGGGACCTAAAGCAAAATCAAGGGGAGTTTGGGTGAGTTTGAGTCCATTCCATAAACAATTTGCTATCTAAATTAGGGCAAATAGTTTCTCCTTTGAAGATTCTACTTTCCCCATGTTACAGATGGGGGAAATAATACTTTTCACTCTGCCCATTGTCCTTGGACCAAGAGATTGTTACTTCAACAACAATCAATAGATTGATCCATAAACATTTATTACCTACTATGTGCTGGGTGCTTACTAAGCAATAAAAATTTAAAGACAGAAGTGACCACACAACTTTTGCTCATATTCTACTAAAGGAAGTGTCTTGGGCAAATATGTATATAAATATAGGCATATATAAATAACTGCAGGATAATTTGAAAGGGAAGGGACTAGTCATTTGGGTGATCAGGGAAGGATTCATGATAAAGGTGTCACTTGAACTGATCCTTGAAAGAAAGTGGGGATTTTAAGAGTTGACAAAAAAGAGAAAAGGCACTCCAGGGTAACACTCCATGGGTAACAGTGAATGTAAAGGCACAGTGATGGGATATTTTTGTGAGGAACAGAAGAAAGACCAGTTTTTCTGGAGCATAGAATGCTGGAAGGGGAGTGATGTATAATAAAATCAGAGATGTAAGTGGAGGACAGATTGTAAAGGACATAATTGGGTATGATATTGGATGGGGAAGCAGAGAAAGTCATTTCTGAGGAGGTTTTGTATGGTGCAATGGAAATAATGTTGAATTTTTAGTCAAAGATCTTGGGTTCAAATTATAGGCCCACTAACTATATGGCTTTTGATAGTTGCCTAATGTCTCTAGGACTCAGTTTCCACATCTACAAAATATGGGTGTTTTGCTAAATCACATCTGAGGATGTAAATAAAGGAGTTCATGTTTTATCCTAGAGGTAATGGGAAACCTTTGGAGTTTATTGAGCAGGGGAATAATGTGGGCAAATGTCCACTTTAGGAAAATCACTAGAGCAGCTGTTTAGAGGATGGATTTAGAGTGGGAAGATACAAGAAGCAAGGGGGATAATAAATAGACACTTGTAAGAACTAGGGTGATGGCTGTGTTCATAGAAAGATGCATATGCCCAAGATACCATGAAGGGAGGAAGATTACTGTCAATTGATTGGCTAGGCATGGTGAGGGTGGAGTGACAACAATGAGAATGGAAACTTAGGAGACTGGGAGAATGGTGGTTTCCTTAACAGAACTAGAGACTACAAAAAGGATCTGTGATTTCATCAAAGGAAGCACTTACCCTCTACCAATTCATGATCTAACTCTTCTGTGGCTCTGTCCATGGTTCTCAGGAGTTTCAGAAGCTGACAAATCCATCACTTTAGAGTCAACCCAATGACAAAATAATAGGCAGCAATAAATGAAGTAAATGAGACAGAGTAGTAAAAAAGAAAGAGAAAGTCTGAATTTGGGACTCCGCTGTTAAGTCACAGTATGACCAGAGGAAAGTGCTTTAACCTTTTGGACCCTCACTTAGTTCTATAAAATAAAAATACCTGCCCTGCCAAGTTCAGAGAGCTGTTATGAGATATATATGCAAAAGTACCTCCTCTCGCTTTGTCTGTGCTCTCCCACCCTGTTGTAAGGACCTGTGGGGATAGAGAGTAATAAAAGGCACAGTTATTCAATGCCACAGTAAAAATGGATGAGAGAGGGATGAGAGGAATAGCACAGTGGTGGCAGTCTTAATTCCATCAGAAGACAACCACCGAGGCCACTAACCCTGCTCCTCATGGGTCAACTTCTGCCAGATGAAGTCACAGACCCCTTCTATTGATAACACAACCAGTACCAAGGACAGCACCAACACAGAAAATTGCTTCTCTGCCAAGATTCACTAGGATCCTGAATTCATTCCCTGTATAGTAATTCTCTAGTGTAGAGCTTCTCAAGATTCAAGAGATGTAAACATAGCAACAGCAAAAGTTGGCAATTAATTGGATATGTGGATTGAGAGAAAGTAAGAATCTGAGGATAATCTGTAATTTCAAAGTTAGGAGGGTGGCAGACAGGTAATGACTTTGAAAGATATAGGGAAGTTTGGAAGAGAGTGGAGTTTGGGGAAAAGATAAGACCAGCATTATATATGTGGAGTTTATGATACAATTGGTGATAGAGGATTGATGCTCAGGGGAATGACAGGAGCTTGATATATAGATCTGGCAATCATTGGTATAAAGATGATAGTTGAAGCCATGGCAGCTGATGAAGTTGCCAAGATAGAAAATATATAAAGAATGGGAAGAGAAGAGGGTCTAGAACAAAATCACCATCACAATCATTTCAGAAACAGTAGAAGGAAGGTTGTATCTAGTGTTAAATAAAAACTTAGGTTCAAAATCCAATTGTGCTACTTATGCTTTTTGTAACCTTGAGGGTGTTTCTGGACCTCAGTTTCCTCATCTTTTCAATGAGGAGTGTGTGCTAAATGGCCCTCTAGTTCTCAGTACATAAATAGAATGCAGTTTTTTGTGTGTTAATTTGTATCATTATTATTATTATTATTACCAAATTGTTGGGAAACCTGCATTTAATTCCTGGATCAAATATGCAAATTGTGGGACCGTGGGCAAATCATTTCCTCCTTTATCAAATGAAAGTAGTAGATGTGGTGAATTAGATGATCTTTTGAGTCTTTTGTAGAGCTCACATTCTATGACTTAGTATAGACAGTCCATAGAAAGGCAAGACACCTTTGGGCTAGAGACCACTCCAAATGAACTTGGGAGAAATGTTAGTAGTAGCTACCCAGTTCTTTTTTTTTAGGTATTTTGCAAGGCAAATGGGGTTAAGTGGCTTGCCCAAGGCCACACAGCTAGGTCATTATTAAGTGTCTGAGACCCGATTTGAAGCCAGGTACTCCTGACTCCAAGGCCAGTGCTTATCCACTGCGCCACCTAGCCGCCCCCCCCCCCCCCCAGTTTTCTTTAAGAGCCAGAGTTAGGCTCGTGAAATTACATAGCACAGAAAGCTTGTCTCTAAAATCTCCCTCCTTATTCTTTGTCCTCCCTATCCTTCACCCACATTCAATCAGAAATGCACCCTCCCATTTATTCAGAGTCTCTAGATTGATATAGGGACTCTTGTCTGGAACAAAGTGTCTTGGGCAAATATGGATTTAGAGTGGGAAGAAAGCTACTTCCTCCAATCCATATTTCTACTTGATCCTCCTCTTCAACTGCCTAAAGAAGCAATCCTCTGGTGGCAGTCACTGATGTCCCTGCCCAAGTCCTCCCTTGCCAAGCTAAATATACCCAAGTCTTTCCAATGATCTTTGTATGGCATCACTTCCCGTCCCCTCACTATCTTGGTTAGTCAATGCTGGATGCTCTCCAGTTGGCCTATGTCCTTCATAGAAATGGTGGCCAGAACTGAAACAAATTATCCAGAGGTTATGTGACTAGAGAGACGATCACCTTATCCATTTAGAATACTAATGTCCAAGATTGCATTAATGTTTTTGTTGCTATGTTATACTATTGATTGACTAAGTTTGTGATCTTAATAACCTCAACCCTAGATTTCTATTGTTCATTATAAAATATTAATCTATAGTCCCCTAAACATCCTATGATCTGTGGCCTTCATGCCAAAAGAGATGTATTGCCTTCTGCACTATAAAGGATAGCAAATACAATTTTCTCACCATCTGCTGAGTGACATCCACTTTATATAGGCATCATCTTTGCTTTGAATTATACAAGTGGCATGACTAATCTGGGGGAAAGTGCTTCATTTCTATTTCATTTTTTTTTCTTTTTTCTTTTTGTGAGATAGTAGGGCTAAGTGACTTGCCCAAGGTCACACAGCTATAAAGTATCACATGTCTGAGGCTGGATATGAACTCAGGTCCTCCTGACTCCAGGTTGGTGCTCTATCCATAGTGGATAGAGCTGCTCCCATTTCTCAATATGACTGAACATTGAGTACAACAAAAATTCCAATTCTCTTGAGGTGTTTATCTGAAGCATAATTGATTTGCATGAAGCATGGAGGAAGAAGCTGAAGACTATAGACATTATAGCTGAATCTGTGACTGTGAGAAGCAAGGGAAACTTTTGAAAAGGAGCAACGTGAACATTTTTTTGTTTGCTTTGGAGTTAATAAAGAGCAACCAATGAGCAATCCTACCAGTTTCTCTCCCAAACTGCTCTAACAAAAAGGGTAAATGAGACAGTATTTGTTCAAATATATAGCCTATTGTAATTTTTCCTGTTACTTGACTATTTGTTTCAGTCTTGATTAAATATTCTACTCACTGATGGGTTTTTGCCTTCATCTGTTAAATATTGTGAATAGCTGACTCTTCAGATCTGAGCTTGACTTTAGAAGTTCTCTGCTTCAAACTGTATGGGACAAAAAAAAGCAGAGATAAAAAATTTCCAGAACAGGTGAGACCCATGGGTTAGATTTTTCAAACCATATTCAAACAGGTTTTATGAAGAATCATTGGGGGAGGGGCGACTAGGTTGCACAGTGGATAGAGCACCGGCCCTGGAGTCAGGGGTACCTGAGTTCAAATCCAGCCTCAAACATTAAATAATTACCTAGCTGTGTGGCCTTGGGCAAGTCATTTAACCCCATTTGCCTTGCAAAAACTAAAAGAAAAAAAAAGAATCATTTAGGGACAACTAGGTGGTGTAGTGGATAGAACACCAGTCCTGGAGTCAGGAGGACCTTGAGGTCAATTCCAGACTCAGACACTTGGAACTTAATACATGTGTGACCTTGAACAAGTCACACGTCCATTTCCCTACAAAAACAAAAAAAAGACTAAAAAAATCATTTTGAGAGTTCAAATTCATTCCCCAGCTTCATAGATTAATATGGGCATTATCTGCTCATGTGGACCTATCATCAATGAATCATAATAATTCACATTTATGTAACCTTTTAGCACTTACAAATTATTTCCATCATAACACTCCTATGCAGAGCAAATACACAGTGAAAGTATCATTATCTCCATTTGTAAAATGAGGAGACTATCATTTTGAGAATTGAGCAACTCACCCAAGATCACACAGCTTATAATTGGTAGAGTAGTGACTCAAAGCCCTGAACATTTCCCATCAGAGCTATAGAGTCGTGGAGGGAAAGGCAGAATGGTGTTCTGTGGGTTAATTCTAAGAAACAAGGAGTCTATGACTTAATATTCTGCAGAGAGATAACTGATGAGTATTCTAGAAACATCTGAGCTTCTGACTAATGACTCGTTAATGCTTTACAAGCTCCCAAAGTTCTGCTTTTCTCAATCTGCACAGGGCTTCCTGACACAGGTTGGTTATAAAGTCTTTGGCTGTGTCTGACTATGGCTGGTAAAAAGATGGTGTCAAAGGCAGGGACGACCTCATGCTTGGGCAATGTAGGCACGATGAAAAGGATATTGAAAAGAAATAGCCCATTCCAAAATATCTCCTTCATTGACATGATTTAGTGTCTGAATTCAAAATCAGAACACATCTGCAAACATTCACGGAGAGCCCAGCGTATTGATCCTTGAATTGTTGTCCTCTTCTACACACACTGCAGCTTGTTCATGTCTCTCCAAGCTTACAGCACCCAAAGGAGGCACCTGGATGGAGTGCAGTTCTCCCAATTTTGTCTAACTAGAATGTGATACCATAGGGGTATCAGGCTCTCTCTTCAGCTCGGAGCTGAAGAGCTCTGACATTCTGGGACTAGGGGAAGTCACCTAATGTTTCTATGTCTCAGTTTCCTTATTTGTAAAGTGGTGGAATTGAACCATATGATCTCTAAGAACTCTTCTAACTCTAAAATTATAATTCAGAGATCTTTCCCTCTCAATCTCTTGGGGAAAGAGACAGAGTCAGAGACAGACAACCAACCAGACAGACCAACCGACAGAGTGAGAGAGACAGAGAGATACAGACAGGCCAACCGACTGACAGAGACAGAGACAGAGACAGAGACAGACAGACAGACATACTGACAGAGAGAGAGAGACAGAATGATAGACTGACAGAGGGGACAATAGAAAGAGTGAAAAGTGAAGAGGAGAGGAGAGGAGGGGAGAGAGAGGAGAAGAGGGGGAGGGGAGAAGAGGGAGAGAAAAGGGGGAGAGAGAGAGAGAGAGAGAGAGAGAGAGAGAGAGAGAGAGAGAGAGAGAGAGAGAGAAGAGACAAAGAGAAAGGGAGGAAGGAAGGTCACTGTCAGCTTGGGGAATCAAGGAAGGCTTCAAGTAGGAAGTGGATCTTAACATGAGTCATGAATAGGAGTCTAAAAGGTAGAGTTAAAGAACAAAAAATATCCATAAATATTTGATGGTCCTCTCCTACAGGCTCCTGAACCTGTAGTCCACATGGAAGTCTGACTACAGGAGTGGGAGGGAGCTCTCTGAAGAGGGAGAGACAGGAAAACAGGAGACATTGAACACCACAAAAAAGGGGAAGAAAATGCATAGATTAGGGTAGATGGGTAGATAGATGATAGATAGATTGATAGATAGGAAGGATAGGACAGTACAGAAGGACAGACAGACAGGCAGGCAGGACAGGACAGACTGACATAGATAATTGTAAAATATCTGGTTTTGTAGTCAGAGAATAAACATTCCAATATGCTCTATATACATTGTATGATCTTGCCTAAGTCATTTACTTTCCTCTCTGGGCCTCAGTTTCTCTATATGTAAAAGAGAAGAGTGGAATACCTGACTCTAAGTTGCCTTCTTCCACTAAATCTTATGACCCAAGAACAAGCTCCACCCAGAGCAGATAGATTGACTCCCCCATGGTGGGAGGCTGTCTAGAATCTTTGGGGCTTCAGCTTATCCTCCTCCACACCTGCCCTGGCCGCGGATGCCTGTGGGAATCAGGCAGCAGCCCCAACCTGGCCTGATTGTCAGTCAGCTGCCATCGCCTCTCCCTCCTCTCCACTCGGCTCTAGCAGCCCCTGGCTTGTGATTTAATTGTTGCACCTGCTGTAACAATCGGGGAAAACAAGCGGAGACTGGGATATTCCTGTTCTACCCTGCAAGCCCTCCCTCCCCCACTACCCCAGTCCTCCCTAGTGTGACACTGGCAAACTCTGCAATTACTCATGACTTCTGTAAGGCAGCTCTCCATGGGAATGATTGCCTTTTACAGGAGATTTGACAGCTCATGACAAAATAAGCCTGGGTGTGCTCCCCTCCCTCGCCTTATTGAAAGGAGCAGAGGCAGCTGCGGGAACCGGGCGAGTTGACCTCAACAGGAGGGAGCATAGGCTGTTTGGGGTTTTCTGCATAACATTTATATAGGATTTGGGGTTAGGCAGGACCGTGGAGATTTTCTGGTCATTTTAACAATGAGGTCACTGAGGCTGGAAAAAGGTTGAGTGACTTGCCCAAGGACATGGTGCTATTAGATAGAAGAGCAAATCGAAGCTCAGGTCTTCAGACTTGAAATACTCCATTCTTTGCCCAGATTTCTTAGCTGCAATTCATTGGTGAGGTAGCATTATATGGTGGCTGACTTGGCAGCAAGGAAGAGCTAGGTTCAAACTAGCTCAAAATAGGTCTTTGGACCTCTGTGTGACCATGAGAAAGTCACTTAAACTCTCTCAGCCTCAGTTTCCTTATCTGTAAAATGGAGGGTGATAATATCTATAGTACCTAATTCATAGGGTTCTTATAAACCTTCAAAAGTTATGATATAGGGGTGGCTAGGTGGCGCAGTGGATAAAGCACCGGCCCTGGAGTCAGAAGTACCTGGGTTCAAATCTGGTCTCAGACACTTAATAATTGCCTAGCTGTGTGGTCTTGGGCAAGCCACTTAACCCCATTTGCCTTGCAAAAAAACCCAAAACCTAAAATTTAAAAAAAGAGATATGATATAGGTAGAATGTTCCATAAACCTTGGCCACTGCACATGTTCCTAAGGACCATTTGACCATTTCTCTACCTATGACAAAGCTTTCATGTTGGTCTGATCAATCACAGTCAGACACACTGAACCTGGAATCCAGTATAGTGATGTCATTTTGATCCTCTACAAGGACAAAGGACAACAACCATCCAAAAGAGATTGGAATCTGTAGTCAGATGCCTTGAGTTCAAATTCTGCTTCTGACATTCACTACTCTTTAAGCAAATCACTGAACTTCCCTGCATTTTAGCTTCCTTGTCTATAAAATGAGGCCCACTCTGTTCCACATCCATGAATTTTAAAATGATATATGAATGTCTACTATTATTGTGGCCTTTTGTTATTGTTAGTGTTTCAGTTGGGATAATGAGATGGGGAGAAGCAGAGTAAGAAGCCTCAGAATGATCCCACCTTGTTTTGATGATGATTGATGTTTATTCTTTGTTCTTGAAGAAGACCGTAACATCAGGGTGGTGATGCCATGACAAGCATATGAATTGGATTTGAATGATGGGGTTGCTGAGTCACCAGCCTTGCTTTCTCTTCTGAAGCTGTCTGGATCCACTGGCCAAACAATTGGAAATGCCATAGATACAAGGCAATCAGGGTTAAGTGACTTACACAAGGGTCACACAGTTACCCAGGGTTAAGTATCTGAGGCTAGATTTGAACTCTTATCTTCCTGACTCCAAGGTTAGTATTCCATCCACTGTACTACCTAGCTCCATCCCCATAGATATTAAAGTGGATAGAATATCAGATGCAGAATTGGGAAGACCTTAGTTCAAATCGTGCTTCTTGCAGTTACCAACTATATGACCCTGCACAAGTCACTTAACATATTTTGCCTCAATTTCCTCATCTGTAAAATGAGGATAATAATATTTACCTCCAAGCATTATGGGGAAGATCAAATGAAATAATAATTGTAAAGTGCTTAGCATTGTAAGGGACTGTTGTATGTGGGAGTACTGTAAACTTTCATCACCTGGTGTTCTTGAGCACCAGGGCCTTATTTTACTGGTTGATTGTAGAGGGCCAAGGGAATGGGAGTAGACCAGGGACTGGGGAGGATATTTAAGCACTTGCATTTGGTTTAATAAATGGAGATCTTGGAGAACTTAGAGAACTTTCCATCCTTGTCTTCTGCCCCTTCAATGTTCGCCTGGGTAAGCTAGCTGGCAGGAACCGAACACTTCCTAAGCAGTTAGTCTAAGAGGAACTTAACATACCATAGTGCCTGGTATATTTTAATTTCTACATAAATGTTAATTGTTATTATTAGTTATTATTAGACATCAGGGCTCCTAAACCTGTAGTCTACAGTTATGGGAGTCTGACTACAGGAGTGGGAGGGAGGCCCCCTGAAGGGGGGGAGTCAGGGAAGCAGGAGACATTGGATGCCACAAAAAGGGGAAGAAAATGCATAGATTAGGATAAATAGATAGATAGGAAGGATAGGACAGGACAGACAGACACAGATAAGATAGAACAGACAGACACACAGGTAGACAGACAGATAGGATAAGACAGATAAGCTGATACATACATACATGCATAGTCAGGACAGACAGACAGGACAGACAGATGCATAGATAGATGGATGGACAGATAGATGGATAGATGCAGATGGATGGATAGGTAGATGGATGGACAGATAGATGGATGGATAGATGAAGATGGATGGATAGGACATGACAGATCGGAAGATAGATAAGACAGGACAGACAAACAGATGGATGGATAGATGGATGGATGAATGATGGATACCTAGATAGATGGATGGATGGATGGATAAATGAACGGATGGTTAGATGATAGAACAAAAGAACGATAGAAAAAAAGAATGATAGAACAAACAGGACTGACACAGAACAGGACAGTCAGACAGATGGATGATAGAAAGGCAGATAGAGATATGAATGAATGGAAGATATAGACATTCTCGTATGTAAAAAGCTTTTTTGCACATTGTATCTCCCCATTAAACTATAAGCCTCCTGAGGGGAGGCTGTTTTACTTTTCCTTTTAACTCCCAGAGCTTATTACAGTTCCTGGAACATAGTAATGGTTTACTAAATTCTCATAAACTTGTATGGCAGATTCAGTCCCCTGCATCAAGCTCCTAGTGTCCTCAGGGGGCCCCATGATGACCAATGGCCCCCACCCAACCTGTCTTTCTTAGACAATGCTCTACTCTGTGGACTTCCTGCCATCCAAGTGTATTGCATCCCATCCCTTCAGGACACTAGCAGATCACCGTGTACTAATGGTGTTCTCAGATAAGCTAATTCCTGCTCCTTTATTCAATCATCCGATTGGTTTTCAGTGAGCTCTTCCAAAGAGTCTAGGACTGTGCTAATCACGGGGCTGGAGGAGACAAGTTAGGGAGAGAGGTAGCTCAGGTGTCACGTCCTCCTTGATGCCATCCCTGATCTCCACTAGCCATCACCTCTCCACTTTAATGCTCTTTCCTTCCTCAGATTTTCCTAGACCAATTTGTCCAATCTCTGCTTTGTCCTCACTAGCTACCTTTATTATATTTATCTGTGAATATGCCCTCCTCACTTCCTGCATCCCTGAAAAAATCCAGGTTTCTTTGGAAGAGGAACTGTGTTGCTTTTTATTTTTGCTGACACAGCCTCCAACATAGCAGAGTTCCTTGGATTCCAACCTATGATTTCAGTATAAAGGGAGGAGACTCTGCTTGCCAAGGGAGTCAGTACCTCCTCTGGGACTTAGGAGTCACCTGGATGTATTTCCAGGACAGGTGACTTGTCCAGAGTCACAATCAGAGGTGATACTTGAACCTTGGGCATACTGGAGACAAGGAGAGCTCTTTAATTCATTTGATTGTGCATTGTCTCTCCTATAGAAGAGGGCCTTGGACCATAGGAAGAACTATATAAATGTTTCTTGAATTGAATCTCAGTGGGGACTAAGGGAGTCAGAGAAAGCTTCCTGGAAAGGTTAGGACTTCAGCTGGGATTTGAAAGATGGGGAGGATTTGGACGCACAACAAAAAGGGGGAAGAACATTCCTGGAAGTGCTGTGTGTGTGTGTGTGTGTGTGTGTGTGTGTGTGTGTGTGTGTGTGTGATGTTGGCTAATCCCACATAACAATGTGGTTTTTAGGGGGTTTCTTCCCTCTAGACTTGTGATTTCACCATTAGTGGGGGATCCCACTGCTCAACAAACCTTGATCTGTAACATAGTCTTAGAGAGAGAGTCATATCACAAGCCAGTACTGATCAAAAGTGAAACTTGAACCCAAGTCCTCTCAGCAAATAAGTCCAGAGGTCATGTTATTGATGAGTCATTTTTCAGTTATATCTGACTTTTCATGACCCTTCTTGGGGGTCTTCTTGGCAAAGATACTAGTGTGGTTTGCCATTTTCTTCTCCAGCTCATTTTACAAATGAGGAAACTGAGACAAAAAGGGTTCAGTGACATAACTAAGGTTAGCATAGCTAATAAGTATCTGAAGTTGAATTTGAACTTGGGAAGATGAACCCTCCTAAAAGCAGGTCTGGCATACTATGCCACCTCCCTGCCCACCATGCCGTGGGACTTCTTAATAATGCCTTTACGCAGCTAAAATACACAGTCTTCCAGGAAACACTAAGAAAGTACAGGAATGCTTGAATTTTAGGCATTGAAGAAGAGAGGTTAATTGTCCTTTTCAAGGAAGGCAGTCATTTACTCTGCCTTTGAGTGAGGCCAAATCTATTCTCAGAACTCCCTTTTTATGTCACCTGTGAAGTCCTTCCATATCTAAGTACAGGAGACAGAATTAAGGACTGGATCCTACTCTTCCAAGATCAAACAAGTAATCCTTTGTTGAGGTACTCTGTCTCACCAGTGGCCCCTGAGGATTCTCCTGACCCCCAACATTCCCAGGGTCTATTAGTAAGCTCCCAGTTCAGCTGATCCTTATTAGCAGGGGCTGTGGGATTTCAAGTGGCAAACTAGAGTCTGATGCAGTGTGTTGTCAGGACCCCTTGTGCCCGGAATGAGACAATGATAAATGACACTTCATTAGCCATTCTCATAGAGAGGATGGAGCCCTAAGTTATCTAGGGAGCCGCCAAGGGGGCACGTGGGGAAGACAGGGGAGGGAGCACCTCAGCAGCTACCAGATCAGCAAACCTAGGACTTGGCTGAATAATTGCTTGGTAATTGATTCCAGGCAGCGTAATTGGTAGGAGTAAATAGGCCAAGGATGAAGGCCCTGCTCTGACCACTAGTTCTCTGCCTGCCACCGCCTGGACTGTCTGGGGCCCTGCCATTTCTAAATAGGTCATCTCACTACACCTCACTGCCCCATCCCCCAGCCCTTTCCCTCCCTGTCTCAAGCCAGTGATAGAGTTTCAGTTGCAATTAAAAATTAATTGGTAATTGTGACTTGTTTACATCTTCTTGCCCCCCTGTCATGGTGGGGGTTGGAGGATTCAAGCCTTTATGAAAAGATTGCTGACTCGTACTCAAGAAACCTGAGTAAAAGTCCCAGTTTCAAGTTTTACTAAGCTATGTGCCCTTGGATAGGTTCTTTGCTGCTCTGGGTCTCAGTTTCCTCATCTGTAAAAATGGAAGTAAGCATACTCATATTCCCCCCCTTTCAGAGCTGTTAGGAGGAGAAACTCTAACCTGGAAGAGACCCTAGAGCACATTAAATCCAACCCATAACTGACCAAGAATCCCCTCTCCATTGCCTACCACTTGAAGCACACTGCCTTCTTGATGGGTGAGGGAGATTTTCCTTTCATCAAGTGAAAATTTGCTGAAATTAAATCTACCTTTCACCCATTCCATCCCCCAGAACCTAGCAAAGCTAGTCTCATGATCTTCCCAGAATGCAAAACACCTTCCTATAGGTCTCTCCTTTGTGTGGATATCAGTATAATACTGAAATTGCTCATCTGTTTCCCTTTACATGGTTACCTCACCTCCTTTTCTGACCATATGTTACCAGATGGCATCCTTTGTTGTTTATTGTTCAGTTGTTTTGCTCATGTCTGACTCTTTGTAAGCCCATTTTGTGTTTTTTTTTGGCAGAGATACCAGAGTGTTTGGACATTTCCTTCTCCAGCTCAATTTACAGATGAAGAAACTGAGGCAAATTTGGTTAAGTGACTTGCCCAGGATTATGTACCTGAGACTGGTACATCTTCCTCTCTCTAGGAGTGGCACTCTCTCCAATATGTTCCCTAGCTGTCCCTAAAGTCCTATAGGTTGCTTCATTGTGACATGGAGGGGAGCTAGGTTTTCCTAAATCAAGCTGGCTTGCAGACAGTAAAACTTATAGCTAAAACTTGAAGGAAGCCAGAGAAATCAGGAGGTGGCAATGAGAGGAGGAAAACACTTCATACAAGGGGACAACCATGGGATATGTTCAGAATTAGGATAATTTTGTATTTGAGAAATAGCAAGGAAGACTGGGCAGGTGACATGGTTAGAGGCCAGGAAGGGGAGAGTCAGGTAATAAGAATAGAAATGTAGGAAAGGGTCAGGTAATGAAAGATTTTGAATGCCAAACAAGGATTTTATATGTCATTCTGGAAGTCATAATGAACAACTGGGGTTTGTTGAATGGAGAGATAAATGGCCAAATCTGAGTTTTAGGAAGATCATTTTAAAAGCTGGATGGGGGAATGGACTAGAGGGGAAGACTGGTATGGATACCAGTCAGAAGACCACTGCACTTGTCCAGGAATCAGGGAATGAGGGCGAGAAGGGAGAATTGAAAAGACTTAACCATTGATTGACTATGGGGAGTGAGAGAGATGGAGATATTGAAGATGACACCTACACTGTGAGTCTGGGTGACTGGGAATATGGTAGTCCTACAGCAATAATAAGGAAGTTGGGAAGAGGAAAGATAATGAGTTCAAATGTGACATATTAAGTTTAAGATTTCTAGAAGACAAGATGTCCATTAGGCAGTTAAAGATGTGAGACTGGAGTTTAGGGGACAAAGGTTAGGACTAGCTAAATACAGCTAAGTATCATCTGCATAGAAATGACAGTTGAACCCATGGAAGTTGATGAGGTCTTTAAACAAAATAGTACAGAGAGAGAGAGAAGAGAAGATCCAAACCAGAGCTGTAGTGGACATCTATGGCAAATGGACATGACCTGGACAAAGATCCACTAAAGGAGACTGAGAAGGAAGACTCAGACAGGTTGAAGAACCAGGAGAGAAGTATAGATATCTTGGGCAGATAAGGTAGAAGGACAAATTGGACCTGATATGCAGAAGGGGGAGAGCAGGCAAACTCTCAGTATTCTACCAGGATTGATATTTAGTTTCAAATCACAGAGTCAAGAATTATAGTTTCTGAATAATTAAAACTGAGAATCCTACAAATGGCAATAAAGAGAAGGTAGGAATGAACAAACAGCAACAAGTAACAAATTAAGGAATTGGAGAACCACAACAAGAATATTGTTAAAGAAATACATGATCACTTTGAAAGACTTGAGAATACTTAGCAATAGCCCTAACCAGATGGAATTCCAGAGCATTGATAATGAAACAGATTACAACTGATAGAAATGTGGCATATAATTTGGGACAGTGCCAACATAAGAATCTATTTTCCTTTACTCTTTGTATATGTTAAAAAGCATCTTGTTTTGTTTATTTTTTCAATTGTTTTAATGGGGGGAATGGAAGGGAAAACAGGGTTAGAGATGGGCCCCCAAAACAGGGATCTTCACAAATCATGCATTTTTTTAAGATACATGGAAAAGAACAGAAGAAAAGTTACAAAGATCATTGACAGGCAGAAAAATTTTGAAATTTACATGTTAAAGTTAAAATGTACTTTACCTACATAAAGTTCCTCAATGGAAAAATGCTATAGTCTACATACACCTAACCCAGGTGTCTCCTTTGCATTGTAGATCATCAGCAACTGTTCATTGTGCTTTATAACCAGGCAAGGCTACATAGATGTAATTCAGTGGTGATGGTTTTTATTATATGAAAAAAAGAGGGCTTAATAGTTGGTGACTGATAGAAAACAGATCAACTTAGTTGGTGGGGATGTTTTTCTGGAGCCTAAAAGAGACATCCTTAGCTGATCCATCGTAAAAAGTGAATTACAAATTATTCTTTTTTTTGGCAAGGCAACTGGGTTAACTGACTTGCCCAAGGTCACACAGCTAGGTAGTTTTAAAATGTCTGAGTCTGGATTAATTACATATTTTTCTGGAACCAAAATCAGTGACACAAGTTATGTGGGTCAGGAGATGTGGAAAGGGTAAGGTGAGTGTGTCTCTTCTTCCAAAAGTACATGGGAATTTGGGGGAAGGCTAGTGAGCAAGTTTGAAAGTAAAAGGCTAACATCAATATATCATTGCATTGTGTCCTTTAGTAATTTTCTCAGTTTCATAGTTCCTCAGGTTCCTCTTCTCAAGGGGATGCAACTGCTCAAAGGAAAAAAACTCTTTCGAAATCTAACCCAAATGGAAATTGCTATGGTAGAAACTCAGTATGGTCTCAACAATGCAGAGAAAATCATTGAAGTTTTAAAATTCTCAGATTTGGAGACAAAACAAAGCTGGAAGGAATAGTTTTAATCTATTAAATGATAACTGAAATCCCCCCTCCAAAAAAAATCTTAGCAGGTTGAAAGAATGAACTAAAGTGACAAAATGAAATTTAAAGGGAACAAATGTAAAGTGTTCTGAGCCCTTTGGACTCAAAAAATCAGTTACATAGGAACATGAAGGGGAAAACATAGTTAGATAACAATTCACAGAAGAGTTTAGGGGTTCCAGTGAATTCCAAGTTCAATAAGAACTAGAAGCTAAAATACTTAATATAATATTAGATTATTTTAATAGAAATATAATGTCCAGAGCAAAACAGACAATAGGATTATTGCAGTCTGCCAAACATCTACAGTTTCATCCAGTTCTGGCACCACATTTTAGTAGAGAATTGTCAATGCTAAGAGCATACAGATGAAGGCAGCCATAGTGTTGGGAGTGGGGTTGAAGAGGGACCAGTAACCATCTATATAAAGATAAAGAAACTGGTGACATAAAGAAGAAATGTAAGATGAAACCATTAAATTCAAACATTGGAAGAACTGCCATATGGAAAAGGAATTAGATTCCACTCATTCAACAAACCCCAAATACCTACTTTGCACAGTTCTGTGCTGGCTCTGAAAGAAAATACAAAGTTTAGAGACTATATAATACCTGACTTACTGGAGCTTACAGCCTATTCTCTCTCTCTCTCTCTCTCTCTCTCTCTGTATGTGTATAGAAGTAGTTGTTCTTTGTTTTAGAAGAGGACCATGTCATCATATACATGATGACATGATTTTTCACATTATGTTAATGAAGGAAATCACATACACACATAATAGGGATACACATTTATACATAGACATATATCTATATACATCTATAAAAACAAATTATTTTAAAATACAAATATAAAATTTATAACCTATATATTTATAACTTGTATCTTTTCATTGATCCATTCATTCAAAAATCTTTGTTAAACACCATCTTGCTAACCTTTAGGCAGTTAGGTACCTCAGAGGATAGAGCACTGGATATAGAATCAGGTATACGTGAGTTCAAATCCAGATTCTTACTTACTGTGAGACCCTGGTCAGGTTACTAATCTTCTCTTTTCCTTGTACTTTTTCCACTTGTATAATGGGATAATAATCTGTTTCAGAATTGTTGTGAGGCTCAAATAAGATGATAATTGCAAACTGCATAGCACATGGTAGGCATTTAATAAAAGTTTATTTCCTTTCTTTTTTGTGTCCCTCCCTCCCTCCCTTCCTTCCTTCCTTCCTTCCTTCCTTCCTTCCTTCCTTCCTCCCTTCCTTCCTTCCTTCTTTTCGGGATTAAGGGCAGCAGAGACAACAGGTTGTGGATAAAAGTGTCCAGGGTAATTACACATGGGTCAAACAAAACCCAGGATAATTACGCAAGGGTCAAAGTCCTGGCCACTCTGCCCCGTTACAGTTTTGAGAGAGTCTTTAACATTGTCTTCAAGTGGAGGTTGGAAAATGATTTGGGGGGGGCAGTGTTACAAATGGGATTCATGACTTCGGTGAAGAAAGGAACAAATCTGTTACTCCAATCCAAGTTCACCTCAAAGGATCATTGTGACCAGCTGCTTGATCCTGCCACTTTCAGACTGGTTTCTGCCCTCACTGAGTAAGGCAGCCAAAGCAACCAGGGAACATCACGGACTTGTTGGAAACAGCACTCTTCCCATCATATGGGTTAGAATAGATGACCTCTGAGATCCTTCTCAACTCTAAGTTGATCAAGGACCAAGTCTTCTCTAAACTTTGTATTTCTCCCAGCACTTGGGGAACCCTGTGATATGCACACAGTAAGTACTTAATTATTGATGGACTCTCAGTATCTTAGAACCCAAAAGGGATTCAGATTCAACTCTTGACATCTTCTAATCAGAAGGTATCCTTCTTCCAGTTTTTCAAGGATAGAGACTTTATGGCATCCCTTTGACACTCATTCCAAATTTGTGGCTCTTATTAGTATAGAATTTCTTACTGACTTTGGACTTTAGTTTCTTGATTTAAATAGCTATATTCATAGAGCATTTGGAGTGCTTTATCTCATTTTGGTAGAAGCATGATAGGGTAGACTCCAGATTCAGAGGGTCTCAGTTCAAATCCTGCCTAAAAATAACAGACTATCTGAGCCTCAGTTTCTTCATTTATAAATGAGGGGGTTGGACTAGATAACCTCTAAGGTCCCTCCAAAATCTAGGTCTATGATCCTCACAATCTGTAAGGTAGGTACTATTATTTCTGTACATTTTACAGATAAGGAGACAGATTCAGAGAAGTTTGAGGGATTTGACCAGAGTTGCACAACTAGTAAGGGTGGAACTCATAGTAAGCTAGGAATTCAACCCTAAGCTTTTCTTGACTCCAGGTCCTTTGGCCACCCTCGGAAGTGCATTTCTTCATTTAGGTCTCTGAGGACAAGAACAACAGACCTTCTAGACCCACTCTCCTATTGTAGTCTCTCTAGACTCAGGCTCCTATTGTCCAGATTAATTTAGTCTAATCTGTTTCATTTGCCACCCTTTCACCCTCAACTGCAATCCTGTGCCCTTCCCAGTGGAGGACCCTTTTTGTGTCATCTTCTCTAAATGTCTCGCTAATCTTAGGACAGAACAGTAAATCTGCAGTCTTTTAAAGCTCTTTCTGCCACTGCCTAGTAAATCCTTTTAACTGCTCCAGGTTCCAAGTTTGGCATTTTCTGGGATGATCTATGATCACATCAGAACCATGATCCTGGAAAAGAGCAATAGTGTGTCACAGCTGGGTGACAGGGCTCGCTGTAAGACAGGAAGGGAGGGCAATCCCATCTCAGGTTGAGTAACTCATCCACCTCAACAAGATACCCAGGAACCCAAAAGTACTTCTCACTTCTTCTCTTCTCTACTCCTTTCTTCTCCATTTGCTGTCTGAGAGTAGGACTTCAAGGACTTCTTGGGATTATGTGATCACACTGATGTTTACTTGGAAAAGATCTTTTGTTTCTTCTTGTTACTGTTGGGTCCAATTGGGTCCAACTCTTTGTGACTCCATTTGGTGTTTGCTTGGCAAAGATACAGCAGCAATTTGTCATTTCCTTCTCCAGTTCATTTCATAAATGTGGAGACTGAGGCAAACAAGGTTAAGTGATTTATCTAGAATCACACCAGTTAATATGCCTAAGGCCATATTTGAACTGAGAAAAGGAAATCTTCCTGATTCCCAGGTATGGCTATCTATTCATTGTACTATCTAACTGCCCTTGGAAAGGACCTTATAGATCATCGAATACAGCCTTCTCATTTTACATATAAGGAAATTGATTCCCTGAGATGTTAAATGATTTTCTCATAGTGGTGTTAGAGACAGGATTTAAACCCAGCTCTTTCCTCTTCACTTTAGCTCTAGGACTCTATTCTCTTGGTTCTGATCTTGCTAATGATGCATGACTCTTTCCCATGACTGATTTTTCATTATGTAAGAATCAAGGTAAATTCCTTTTCTCCATTATACCTTCACCTGCAGCCCACTACAGAGTAACATCCCTTTGGTACAGACAGCCCCCCACTTAACATGAATACTAATACCTTAATAATCTGTGATTTTCATCAGGGGAGCTCTCTCTACCAATACCCATCTCACCTACCTATAACTTGATTTTCATCACGGGAGCTCTCTCTACCAATGCCCATCTCACCTACCTATAACTTGAAACCCTCATATTACCCTAGATGCACAAACTCTGGTGCCAATCTTTCTTTCCAGATTTAATCACTCTCATTTACCCTGCCTTCAAATCTACATTCCAACCAAATAAAATGCTTCTTCCTTAGGCTTGATATGCCATTTCCCATCTCTATATACTTATTTCCCCAAACAATCATCCATGTATGAGAAGATGCTGCTTCTCCAATTCCTATCTTCTTTCCAGACTTAGCTTATGCATCCTCTTTTCTGTAAAAATCTCTGATTCCCCCCATTGTTAGTGTTTTCCCCTTATTCAAATAAATCTCATTTATTTATTTTTTTCCATGTTGTATCCCCTTATCTAGTAGAATGTAAGCTCTTCAAGGGCTGAGACTCCAGTTTCTGTTTTTCTTTGCTTTGGTCTTTCCGTAACACTCTATCTAGCATAGTAACTCAATAAATGTTAGGTTGAGTTGAATCGTCTCACCATTTAATAAAAGGCGTTGTCTTCTTTTTTATCGCCTGCCCTCATTTTATTTAGTAGAGCCATTTATGCCTTTGTTTATAGTTGGTCTCCATAGAGTGACACTTCTGTAATTTTGACTTCCTACTGGCTAGAAGCATCTATCTTGTCTCTACTCCCACCTGCTCCTTTATTTATACCCTCTATCATTTCAGAGTAGAGTAGACTCTCTGTTTTCCTGCCACAGCTGGGTAGGAGCAATTCTAATGATTCTATCTGCTGACTGCTGATGGTACAGATCCTGACAATTAGATGACTGTGACTATCGACGATACGTCATCTTCATTCATTCACTGGGACCACCCTGGGTTTCAATATGCTATTTTTGGCCTTATCTTGCTTGGTTCTAGGTACTTTCCAAGTATCTCAAGTCATATTACCAAGAAGGTAACCCCCTTACCCTTCCAACTCCCTATGTGTATTGCCTTTTTATTAAAATTTAAGCTTCTTGAGGGCAAAGGAGAAGGATAGCTTCCTTATTTTTATTTTCAATTCATAGTGTTTATCACAGTTCCTGGTACATAATAAGTAGTTAATAAATATGTTGGCTCTCTCTATTTATTCCATTTTGTGTATTCATCTGACAATACTCTATCAGCATATGATAACTATTTAAACACATGAATTATCTGGAATTTCATGAAGGTAATGAACTCCCAGTATGGGGAAATTCATTCCATAAACAGATTGCAACCCATCTCAAATTGATTAGACAATCTTAGAGAGTTATCTGAGGGACATTGTCCATGATCACATAACTATGGAGTGCCAAACAAGATTTGATTCTTGGTCTTTCTATAACCAACACTCTATAATTATGCCATATTGACACTATATATGTTTATTTTTGGTATCACAGAGATGCAATTTTATTTTGGTAAAAATTTTGTGGTCATTAAAAATATTATACAGTTTTCTAAATGTAATCCAGTTTCTTCTGCCTGTTCAATTCTGAAGTCAATTTTTTCTCTATCTCTACTGGATTTATAAAATATGCATATATATACATTTATGTATATGTACCTATGTAGGAGCTTAAGTATAAAAACATACATGTATATATTGTGTGCATGCACACATGTAGCATTCACACACTGAGTCAGCTAGATGAATATTCCACCTAACTACATAGCTTGATCTATCCCAGAAACATTTTTCATTTATTTGATTTCTTCTGTGTGAAAGGTAAGAATCAAATTCTTTTGAATATTTTTGATGTAATTCTTTCCCCCCCCTTTTTTAATTTCTTTAGAAAGGTTTCATTTATTTTGAGTTTTACAATTTTCCCCCATTCTCACTTCCTTCCCCCCACTGAAGGCAGTCTGTTAGTCCTTACATTGTTTCCATGGCATGCATTGATCTAAGTTGAATGTGATGAGAGAGAAATCATATCCTTAAGGGAAAAAATGATAACAGATAGCAAAATTACATAATAAGATATCAGGTGTTTTTTTTTTTAAATTGAAGGTAATAGTCTTTGGTCTTTCTTCAAACTCCATAATTCTTTCTCTGGATACAGATGGTATGTATTCTCCATCACAGATAGTCCAATGAGCAAGTCCATCAAGGTTGATCATTGCCCCCATGTTGCTGTTTAGGTGTACAGTGTTTTTCTGGTTCTGTTCATCTCGCTCAGCATCAGTTCATGCAAATCCCTCCAGGCTTCCCTGAATTCCCATCCCTCCTGGTTTCTAATAGAACAATAATGTTCCATGGCATACATATACTGATGTAATTCTTAAACTGCCATCTCCCAAGAAGGAAAATCCAAAAGGACCTCACCCCTGAAAAAGGATCCCTCTGTCATTTAGATTATACACATAATATCTTCCATGACAGTGGTCTGCCACTTTGAAAAAGCATTTGTCTCCCTGTTAATGTCTCACTTTGCATTGTAATCAGAGGTTCATCAAACAAATTTTTCTTGTTCTTTATTCTTTCTCTCGAGATATGATATAATAACATATAAAATCTTAATATATACCTGGAAGATTCATTATAGGTAAGACTAAATAGCCCCAGGTAAATAAGTCATCACTACTTTATATTCAGGAGGTAAAGGGATGGCTGTAGTATTTTACAAATGTGTGAGTCTAGGATAAAACCCTTTTTAGTACATCAATCAGGAGTATTCAGAAAATAATTAGCACAGGGGTTACGAAAATTCCTTTGGTGCCAGGGATTTCAGTCCTTTTAGCTATTTCTTTCTCTATTTTCTCTGCTCCTCCCGGTGGGAAACATATCTAGCTAACCATGCTGCATCAGAGAGCTTAAGTCCTTTCTCAAGCGATTATTTGCAATTGATGTATCTCCTTTTGTAAATTGTCCTTATCCTCTACCACTTAAATTCATTAGGGAATGGCTGTTTCTTTTGTATATTTTTATTGTTCTTTGTATATTATAAATATCATGCTTTTATCAGTTACATTTACAGTTAATATTATTTCCCAGAAAGCTACTCTCTTCTCTTTATCTTGACTATATTTTTGTTGTACTGATTTTTTTAATTTTTATATAGTTATGCAATTTCTTCTATTTATTCAAAAGATAAAAAATTATCTCTACTCCAAAAATGAGATAAAAATGTTATTCCTTATTCTTCTCATTTTATGGACTTTTTATGTGTTTCAGTCTATAATAAAAATGGAATCTATTATAAAATAACAGAATTTAAGTAATAGAAGTGACCTAAGCCATCTTCTCTAATCAATACTCAAAGGCAATCTCAATTAATCAGCTATACCTTTCCCAACAAATGGTCATGTTTGAAATCCTTCAATGAGGGGAAAGCTGTCTCTGGAGATTGTCCTTTCCACCCTGGAGTAGCTCTAATTAGGAAGAATTTGTAGCATTCCCCCTAGTATCTAGCTTATATTTGCCTCTTTAAAGACCACCCATTGTTCTTGCTTCTGCCAACCAGAAGAATCTGATCCTTCTACATCACGACCCTTCAAATACTTGAAGATGGCTGTCATTTGCACCCTGGGAAAAACATCCCAATTTCTTTTCTACGGTCTTCACGTAGTATTGAATGAACATTTCACCATTCTGGTTGACTTCCTTTGTGCACTCTAGCTTATCAGTATCTTTCTTAAATTATGATATCCAGAACTGAATATAATACTCCAAGTCTGGCCAAACCAGGACAGCATACAGAGAAACTATCACCTCCTTATAACTAATACATACAAATATACCCATACAGCCCAAGATGATAGTTTATTTTTTGTTTCATTTTTTTAATTACCACATCATACCAGCTAGGTGGCACACAGGATAGTTTGCTGAACTTGGAGTCAGGAAGACTCGAGTTCGAGTTAGAACTCAGACAATAGCTGTGTGATCCTGAGTAAATCTCTCTCTGCTCAATTTCTTCATCTGTAAAATTGGAACAACTAAAGCACCTACCTCTCAAAGTGGTCATGAGAATCTAAAAGAGATACTATGTGTATAATGCTTTGCTTATCTTAAAACTTTTATTATTACAGATATTATGACTATAATGCTGACCTTCTATAGCCCCTATATGTTTTTCAGATAAACTATGTTACAATGCCTTTCCCTATCCTATATTTGGAAAGTTAATTTTTTTGAATCTATGGGGACAGCTAAGTGATGCAGTAGATAGAATGCTGGGCCCTGGAATCATGAAGATCTAACTTCCTGAGTTCAAATCTGATCTCAGACACTTACTGTGTCACCCTAGGTAAATAAATTAACCCTGTTTGTCTCAGTTTTCTCATCCATACAATGAATTAGAGAAGGAAATGACAAATTACTTCAGTATCTAGAAATAATGTCCAAAAAGAAGTCATGAAGAATCAGACACAATGGAAACAATTCAATGATAACAAAGACTTTATATTTTTCCCTATTGAATTTCATCTTATTAGTTTGAGTCCAAGGTTCTAGCTGATTTCTGATGTGTTAGTTATACTTCCCAGCTTTGTGTCATCTGCAAATTTAATGACCATGTCATCTTTGTCTTTATCAAAGCCATTAATAAAATGTTTAACACCAAAGGGACAAGCATAGATCCCTGAGACATTCTACTGACCTCATTGACATTGAGCCATTAAGAACAACTCTTTGATTTCATTCATTCAACCAGTTCCCAATCCATGGAATTTTTAATACCATCTATGAGTTATGATACTGACCACATTTCCTCAGCATTCTCCTAAACTACCAGTGAAGTAACCTCATCAAAAAAGGAAATAAGGTCAACCTATCATGGCTTTTTATGATTGCCACATTAATAACTATCTCAGTAATGACCCATTTTAGAATTTTGTCAGGAATTGAAAATAAAATTTACCAGTTCATGAGTTTTCAATCCCTGTTGCTATCCTTTGAAAAATAGTCAGGACATTTGCCCTTCTCCAGTCTAGTGAAAACTCTCCTGTTATGTATGACCTTTCAAATAGCACTGGTGGTGATTTAATAATCACCTCACAAGGTTCTTTCAATACTCAAGGATGCTTCTCTTCTGGATCAGCTGACTGGAATTCATCAATGGCAGTTAGATAGATATTCTCTTATTTTTCTTCTTCCTTATCCAAGAGATCAGCTCCCTCTCAGTCAATTTTGTTTTGTCATTTTTAAGTCAAAAATCATTTTCCAGAGTCAAAAATAATATTGTCACCTATCTGTTGTCAGTTATCATCACCCTTCCACCCCAAGTAGTGGTCCTATCCTTCCTTTTATATCTTTCTTTCTTTCTTTCTTTCTTTCTTTCTTTCTTTCTTTCTTTCTTTCTTTCTTTCTTTCTTTCTTTCTTTCTTTCTCCCAAAATAGCTTTATCATAAAGGTCTTTCATTGTTCTTAGCTTCCCTCACCTTATTCTGAACTTTAACATTCCTGTAACTCTTTTTATAGGATTGTGCCATCCTCATATTCATCTTCTGTTACCCGCCCTCGCTCCTATCTTCTATATATATCTTGTTTAAATCTAAGTGGAATTGGTAAGTTCCCTATTCATCCACATCAGTCTCTTTAGACAGCTCCCATTTTCCCCCTCATCAGAGTTGTTTCCTTTTTTGCCTTCGGAATTTCATTTTTGAGTTTCCCATTCCTACTTGGCTGAAATCCCTCACAGGATTTTAGTCTGCAAAAATCTTACCTTTCCTTTCTCTGAATTCTTTGACTTCTCTTCCCCCCAAAATCTAAAGTGTAAGTTAAACTGTGTTTGAATTTCTTTTATTTCTCTATCACAAAATCTAGGGTGGTCACTGCCCACCCCATTTACACTCCCTTCATTACCACCTCAACAACTAATTTCTCTCTGTTATTAAGAATCAGATTTAGTGTAGAATTTTCTCTTGTTGATCCCACTGTTCTTTGAAGGATGAAATTATTTACTAAGTCAGATCAAGAAATTATTAGAAGCTCTGTTAATTTTATTAAATGATATGCTTTTGTTTATGATTGCTCAGTTATTTTCAGTCATGTTTTACTTTTCATGATCCATTTGGGGTTTTCTTGGCAGAGAAACTGGAATGCTTTGCCATTTCCTTCTCCAGCTTATTCTTATAGTTGAAGAAGCTGAGCCAAATAGGATTAAGTGACTTGCCCAGGGTCACATAGACAGATTTGAACCAAGAAAGGTGAATCTTCCTGACCCCAGGCCTAGCATTATATCCAATTATATCCAAAATTTCCCAAATGTTATGAATATTCAAATATGTTTCTATTAGATTGCTATCCAATGTTCTCCCAAGTATTAAATAATTTTTGATCAATTTTTATTTTCCACAAATGAAGTAGGGTATCATTAAGGAAAAGATAAGAAGGGAATAGGCAGACTTTGGCATATTGTTTTATATAGTATACTATTTCTTTATATCCATATAACTGACTGTGAGATATCTAGAATATACAATTTATTGATTCAGTAGAACAAAATGTAGCCTTGAAGGCTATCCATAAAAAGGCATCTACAAACACATACATTGCCTTTTATGGGAGATACAGTAGGGATACAGTAGAAAATGTTGGTGATGTAAAAATGAAGGATATCATTAAAAGTTCATTCAAAAGAATTTGCAAAATCTTTTGACAATATTTAATAGTCCTTAAGGAAAGAGACTTCAAGTAAGTCTCTGGTCTTCTAGCTCTAAAACTTAATTTCTGAAAAAGTCAAGAGAGTATTGTTATGGATGAGAATGCACATCCACGAATTCAGAACTAGTTAAATGATTCAACCAAAAAAGTAATAATGATAACAATAACAGTATTTTTGCAACATTTACTATCTTCCAGTCATAGTCTAAATGCTTCATAAATATTATCTTACTTTATGCTCAAATAGCTATGAAAATAACTATTATTATCTCCATTTTATAAATGAAGAAATTGAGGTAGAGGGTAAGTGACTTGCCAGGCATCATTTACAGTTAAGTAAGTATCTGAGGTCAGATTTGAACTCAAGTTTTTCTAGCTGCAGGTCAATGCTCTATCTAAAATACCACCTAGCTGCCCCTCCCAAGTAATCATTAATGAATCAATGTCAAATTGAATATATTTCTTTGCCAAAGGTATTTGCTGCTATTGGTAAAAGGTGCTGTATGTGAATTGGAGAAGTCACTTAATGTGTTTGCCTCAGTTTCCTCATCTATACTGGGGATAATAATAGCAGTAACATTCCCAGGGTTGTTAGGAAGTTCAAAAGAGATAATATTTGTAAAGTGTTTTGCAATCCTTAAACTTCTATATAAATAACAGCTATTATATCAATATAGAGCAGCTAAGTAGTACACTAGAAAGAATATGGGGCTTGGAATCAGGAAAACATCTTCATGAGTTCAAACCCAACATCAGATACTAGCTGGATAGTCACTTCACCCTGTTTGTTTCAGTTTCCTCATCTGTAAAATGAGTTAGAGAAGGAAATGTCAAATCACTCCAGTATCTTTGGCAAAATAGGAAAAAAAAACAGTAATAAAAGTGGGATCACAAAGAATTAGGAATGATTGAAAAAACTCAACAAAACCATTATATCAATATTCTCTCTTATGTTGCAAATCATGAAACACCTGATCTCAGAAGAATCCAAATTACATATCACCCAAAGGACAATCAGTAGACACATGGAGGGTGTAAATAAAGAGACTTGTAGGATATTATTAAGGGTGATTTGAACCCAGAAAGAGACCTAAAGGAAATTATTAAGGGCTTCCATGGAAGAGGAAAGAGATGGGCCAGTAGCATAGTGAGAAGAGGAGATAGCTACTGTGCTACTTCTGTACCTTCAAGATATATTTTTTCTAAATAGCATTTTTCCCAAATATACATTAATTTTCAACATCTATTTTTGTAAGATTTTTAGTTCTAAATTTTTCTCCCTCCCCCTCTCCAAGAAAGCAAGCAATCTGAAACAGGTGATACATGCACAATCATGCTACACATATTTCTATATTAGTCTTGTGAAGGAAAAATCAGAACAAAAGGGAAAAGCCACAGGAAAGAAAACAAATTTTAAAAAGTAAAAAGAGTATGCTTTGATTTGCATTCAGATTCCATAGTTCTTCCTCTAGATAGAGATGGCATTTTCCATCACGAGTCTTTTGGAACTGTCATTGGTCACTGTACTGTTGAGAAGTTAAGTCTTTTATAGTTGATCATCAACAATGTTGCTGTTTCTGTGTACAATGTTCTTCTAGTTCTGCTCACTTCACTCAGCATCAGTTCCAGGTTTTTCTGAAATTTGCCTGTTCATCATTTCTTATAGAACAATAGTATTCCATTGCATTCATTTATCACAACTTGCTTAGCCATTCCCCAGTTGATAGGCATCCCTTTCCAATTCTTTGCCACCACAAAAAGAGCTGCTATAAATATTTTTTGTACCCGTGGGTTCTTTTTCCTTTTTATAATTGCTTTGGAATACAAGCCTAATAGTGATATTGCTAGATCAAGAGTTCCTTGGGCATAATTCCAAATTGCTCTCCAGAATGTTTGGATCAGTTCACAACTCTGCCAACAGTGCTTTAGTCTCCCAGTTTCACCTCAACCCCTCCAACATTGATCACTTCCCTCTTCTGTCATATTAGCTAATCCGAGAGGTATGAGGTGATACCTGAGAGTTGTTTTAATTTGTATTTTTCTAATCAATAGTGATTTATGACAATAGATAGCTCTAATTTCTTCATCTGAAAACCTCCTCTTCACATCCTTTAACTATTTATCAATTGGGGAATAACTTGTATTGTCTATATATTTTTGAAATGAAGCCTTTATCATTGTTTCTCAGTTTTCTCCTTTCCTTCTAAGCTTGGTTGCATTGGTTTTGTTTGTGCACAATCTTCTTAATTTAAATGTAATAAAAATTATTCATTTTTCATTTCATAATGTTCTCTCAAAATGTTCATAAAGGTATCACTCTTTATGTCTAAATCATGTAACTATTTTAACTTTATCTTATAAGATGTTGATCTATGCCTACTTTTTGCTATACTATTTTCAAGTTTTCCCAGCAGTTTTTGTCAGCTAGTGAGTTCTTATTCCAGAAGCATGGAGTCTTCAGGTTTATCAGATAGTAGATTACTATGCTCGTTTATTATTGTGTCTTGTGTACTTAACCTTTTGCATTGCTCTACCACTCTATTTCTTAGCCAATCAAATAGTTTTGATGATTGCCACTTTATAACTTAGTTTTATATCTGATACAGCTAAGCAAGATATTTTTTTTAAAACATAGGATTCCAGGTATAGTGAGTAGATCCTCTTTGGAAGATTTATGAAAAACATTGGTCAGGAACCCTATGGGATGAACCAATGTACATATGTGTATCAGTGTAGATGGCCTCAATCCAGACAAAGACAGCAGCTAAATGTTCTTCTAATACCTTTAACATCACAGAGGAGACTGTGATTTCTACCACTGGAAGAGGTACCCACACCAAGAAGAAGACAGATTCATCAAAGTATCTTAGTGAGTGATCAAAAATAATTTTTACCAATAAATTTAGCTTTATTTCTGATCTTCTTATTCTATTGTTCTCTTTGTTTTTGTTCCATAGTGGTAATGGCAATAGCTTTGTAATTATTTAAAGTTTAAAAGGACAAGTCCCTCTTTACCTGCTTTGTTCCAAAGGGCCCCTTGACCATTTCTTTTTTCATATAAATGTTGTTATAGCTTCATCTAGTTCTATTTTTACATGGTATGCTTACTGGTATTCCATTAAATCTGTAAATTAATTTTGGGGAGTATTGCTATTTTTATAATGTTGAGCCAATTCTTCTGCAATGAAATGGATTATCTTTGTGACTGATGATCTTGTTTTCTCTTGTAAATTAATATCCTTGCTCAAAACGAAGATGTCTCAAATATAGTAAAAGAAAGAAAGGGGTGAATGTTAAGAGTACCAGATTTGTTTAGAGAGGTAAGAGAAGACTTAGAAAAAAGGAAATTGAGAACTAAGTATGGTAGAGAGCTCAGCAGGAACCCAAGGAAGCTCAGAATGCTAGCTGAGTTAGGGGTCCTCAATGTCAGAGAGCTGAAAAATTGATGTTAATGAAAAGAGTAGATCATAAGATCAAAGGCAAGAAGCCTGGGAAATCTTTCTGGGGAGGAGTAGATTTCATGATGATCTGCAATGATCAACAAGGCCCAAAGGAAAATATTTTTTAGCACCCATGAACATGAATGTCTCTCCAATTACTTAGACCTCCTTTATTTCTGTCAGAACAGCTTTATGGTTATTGGCATAAAGGGCATGTGTGTCTAGATGCATTAATTTCTAAATAATTATTTTTGTAGTTATAAATATAGTTTCTCCCCTTTAAAACCCTTTTGTGGTCTCCATTGGAAGCATATGGAAACGAAAGTGTTTGGGGTAGTTATCGTGAATCCTGCTGCTTTGCTGAACTCATTTATTGTATCAATAAATTTTTGTTGAGTATGATGAATTTTCTGGGTAAACAATCATGTCATCTATAAAGAGGGATGTTTTGACCTCTTTAATTCTAGTGTTGATCTCTTTAATTTCTTTTTCCTGTCTTATCTTGATGACTGATTTCTGATCCCAGTGACCAAGACCCATTATAGTTGTCCCCCACCTTCTTCCCTCTTCCTCTCCTCCCCATTAGCAAAGTGGTTTCTCAATGAAATTGGAGACACTTCTTTCCTGTGATTCCACACCACCCACTAGGCCACAATTCCCTCTTCTGTTACTGTATTTTCTGTTACCTGATAAATGTCCACCACACCTGAGGTTGAACATCTGTTCCACACCACAGGGCAAATTAATGTCAAGATGTCATACCACTAGGTGGAGCTCCAAGGCAAACTTGGGGCCCAAGGGACCCATGGAAGTGGGGCTCCCAGGGTCTGAAGCTAACTGTGGAGTATCCCTCGATCTGGAGGTCCTTGTTATAATCCCGCCCGGACCTGGGAAAGTTGCATTGCATTCCCATCCCCACCTTCACAAACTGACCACCAGATAAATGTAGAATTGTTGAATATGGCCATTCTCCTTTGGCCCTAGCTTCATCAGCTGAGAATTCATTGTCTCCCCTTGCCTCTCTAGGCTGTGTTTCTGTCTGCAAACAACGGGAAGCAGAAAGGAAAGCAAGGTGGGCAACAATCCAGAACCCTTCTGCGCTCATATAAAGATACTAGAAAATTGGCCCCATTCACAGGCTGAATTGGGGATCCTGATGACTCCTTTTTTCTTTGCATTCTACTTTTCTAACTTGGGAATGGAGGGGAATGGAGGAAGGAAGGAAGGAAGGAAGGAAGGAAGGAAGGAAGGAAGGAAGGAAGGAAGGAAGGAAGGAAGGAAGGAAGGAAGGAAGGAAGGAGGGAGGGAGGGAGGGAGGGAGGGAGGGAGGGAGGGAGGGAGGGAAGGAGGGAGGGAGGGAGGGAGGAAGGAAGGAGGGAAGGAAGGAAGGTGGGAAGGAAGGAGGGAAGGAAGGAAGGAAGGAAGGAAGGAAGGAGGGAGGGAGGAAGGGAGGGAAGAAGGAAGGAGGGAAGGAAGGAGGGAAGGAAGGAGGGAAGGAAGCAAGAAGGGAAGGAGAGAAGGAAGATGCAGTAGAAACATGCAAGGGAAGAAGAAGCAACACTGGAATAGCACCTCAGGATGCCTTCCCACCTACCTTCTCTAATGCAAAATAATCATCTGAAAGTCGAATTTATTGATATATAAGACATATAATAGTGCTTCAGGGTTCAGTTTTCTCAACAGTAATAGGGTTCCACCTCAGAGACTCAGAAGTGGTAAAATGGTGACCAAAATGCCCATTCTTTCCTTTTGCTGTCAGAAGTCCTAGGCCACTCTATAGAGAAGCCCCATTCTTCCAGATATGCTGAGCTTTATCCATATCTGCAGTCCCTGTATCTTTGTTCACACTCTCCCCTATACTATGCATGTAAAAACATTCTTTCGATTACTTCTTCTCAGTGAATTCCTATCTATCATTTAAAATAAAATTAAAACATTACCTCCTTCCTCTTTAGTAAGCACTTTTTCCTCTTTGGACCTCAGGTATCACTTTCATTGGGTTGCCCACTATATCTGACCAACCCTAATCATACTTCATTTTACAATCTGGCATCTTGCCAGTGATACACACACACACACACACATATCTTTAGTGGTTCCCTGTCCTACTTTCAATTCTGAAATCATAATCAAATCACAGTTACTACTGCTACTGGAAAAAGAATGTTCATCTCCTCATCTTTAGCTCCACTCATCATCCCTGTGATTTTTCTACCCTTCCTCATCCACTCCTTTTTTATGTATTTCTTCTAGAATGTAAGTACCTTGAGGACAGGGATACCTCGGCTGTGCATTTCTGTCCCCTTAACAGAGAGCAAACACTTATTACTTTTTATTAATTACTTTACTGACTTATTTATTATGAATTCTTTTATTTGTAATATAGTTATTTGTCTTATCCTTCAGAATAAGCCTAGAGATGGGCTGTAAAGTGTCTGCTGCCTAGAGACAACCAAAAGTAAAAGAGATTTATCACCTGATTAGTACCAGGGTCTGAAATATTCCTGCCTAATACCTGTCCAAGACGGCCCTTATTCATAAAATGGGTTACAATTTGTCTCTTAAAGTTGGTACACAGAGCAGTGGAATCACAGATCTTTGAAGTATTGGCAAAATAACATTTTCCTACAAGATTGCAAGGGACTTTGTACTTCATGAACTCCCCCAACACCAACTAAAAAGTTCTGAACCCACTAAATACTTAATAAATCCATATTGATTTGAAATAAGTGAAATTAGAAAAATAAAACAAAATGCAGAACCAATGAACTTGCAGAAACTCATCTTAAGGTTGATTCAACCTCTGAGAGCTGGCTGTTCCCCTCCCTATTGGTCCCAGTCTCAATTGTGTCTCTATCAGCTTCATTATTTTGTCTGATGTCCTCCTTCCATGAGTCATAATTCCATGATCTCTCCTCTGAAATATCCAGACCTCACCATGCCTAGGAATGTGTGATGTTCCTTTCTCTACTCAACTCCTTCCTCTCCCTCATACCTCTCACTTGGCTCTTACTTAGGTTGAAGACATTAGTTCTCACATTCATTTGCAGAATTAGGAAGACCAGCATTCCCTAGAAATAATTAACAAGTCATACCATTCCCTCCTGGTTGCCTTGTCCACCTACTTCCTAGTTATCTAAGTGATTCAGAAGCTGGCTTTCACCTTTCAGGGAAATACTAATCCAAAATCTACCTCACAGTTCTAACAAGCCCCCCTTTCCAAATTCTGGGAAGCAAGGTTGTGAAGCTAGAAGTAGGCAGCAGCCATCACCAATAGTCCCAAGGAGGACACCACCTATCACCTATAACCCCAAGGAGGGCACCAGCTTTTCTCCCACTCCAAGGCTGCCTGGAGACAACATAATAAAAAAAGTAAGGAGATTGGAAAAATACAAGGAAGAAAAGAGTTCATAAGGGGACATGGAAGTAAACAGGATATTTTTTGTTATTATGCTTTTAAAATTAGCACACTGTTGTTTTTCCCACAAACTATAAGCAACAGAGTTGGCTGTTTCAGGTGTCATTGTGTTTTAAACTTGTTTGTGTAGTGGGAATGTTTGTTTTTGTTGATGGTTTCTTAGGATTGCAAAGAATTTTTTTAAACTTAAAAATAGAGGTAGAGATAGAGAGATCTTGAATCTCCAGGCTGGTGTTTAAGCTGGCATATCAGAGGTTGGTGACTTAGCACAGCATCCCCTCACTCAGATCCTATTTACATGCATGTGACGGCATCACCTCCCTGATGTCATGATCTTCTTCAAAAGTAAAGGACAGGTGGCTAGGTGGCGCAATGGATAAAGCACCAGCCCTGGAGTCAGGAGTACCTGGGTTCAAATCCGGTCTCAGACATTTAATAATTGCCTAGCTGTGTGGCCTTGGGCAAGCCACTTAACCCCATTTGCCTTGCAAAAAAAAAAAAACCTAAAAAAAGTGAAGGACAAACATCATAGTGCAGCAACAAACCTGGGTGTGTGATGGAAGGGGAGAGAGCAAGGAAACCAAATGAATCTCTTTGGAGGAGAACAATGCAGCTCGGGAAGTCTGGTTCTATGTGAGTGTGTTCCTGGTTGGATTGAGAGTTGTCTGAGGTCTTGGGCACAGAAGGACCGGGTGATGAGTCCATGTCGCAAGGTCAGCAAATGACTGCTTCCTCGACAACCTCTTCGGAGCCTTTCCCTATTTTGTTGAGTGTGCTTTTGTCAGAGGTCAGGGACTCCTTAAATGCTTTCCATAAACAAAATTAATAAAATACACTTTCCACTGACAATAAGGAGAGAAGCATTTCATCACAAAGAATTTGTTTAAAATGTAGATCGAGAGCCACTTAGCTGGGATGGTCCACCATTTTCCCGTATGCAGATAAATGTCCTTCCAAATAGTACACAAGGGCAGAGAAACTCAGAACATCTGATAGAGAGAGCAGCTGAGTTGTTTCTAAACAGGACTGCATTTTCAAAGTCTGAGGCATTAGCAGAGAAAAGCAAGAAAGGAGGGGGAGAGACATGAAACCGAGATGCTTCTAAGATGCTATTACCACCCGAAGAATTTATTTTTATTTATTTATTTTCAAATTGGGCAACTCTAAATCGTCCTTGCCAGAATCAGTTGGCTGCCTAGAACTGTTCCTGCCAGTCTCCTAGTTCTAATTAAACACTTCCCCTGGCCCTTTTTTCCTGTTTGGGGAGAGCGTGTGAAGCCTCAAGTTTGGAATCATCCCCACTGCTTTAATTATGAAAGAGACATCATTTAAGGAATGTCAGCAAGGCTGGTAATTAGGTAGCAAAATGAGTGTCTGGTAATGAAACACCAATTCCCAAGCATTTGGGATGATCTGGCTGCCTTCTTTACTGCCCACGTGGGCCTAGGCTTGGCCTCCCCCCTCTCTTTTCTCACACTGAGAACAGCCCTCCTGGGATCTATTGCCCACCCAATGCTAACACCTTTGGGTGGGATGGTAGAGAAAATTCTTAACTGGAAGCCAAGAGACTTAGATTTGTATTTTGCTAGTTGCATGACCTTGCATAAGTCATTTTGCTTTTCTGTACCTCAGTTTCCCCATATATAAAGGGAAAGAGGTGAATTAAATCTCTCTAATATCCTTCACAACCTTTGAGCTTTTGCTCTGCCCTATCTTCATTGTTAGGGTGTTCACTTTGGAAAAGAAAAAACCTCCAGGGATATATTAAAAATATAGCCTAATAAGAGCTAATATTTGTGAGGCTTACAGGGTACTTTAAATGTGTTATTTCATTTATCCTTTATAACAACTTTGGGAAGTAGGTGCGATTCATTCAATTTTACAATTGAGGAAACTAAGTCAGGCAGAATGTGATTTGCTTGGGATCACACAACTAGTGTCTGAAGCAGGATTTGAATTCAGATCTTCCTGACTCCAGGATCAACACTGTTCACTGCACCACCAAGTTTCTCTACATTCAAAAGAATGGAAAAAGACTTATTTGTAAAGAAGAAATATAAAAAGGAAATGCCTTTGGGAAAACTACAAATATTTATTCAGCACCTGTTTGCCAGACACTGTGGTAGGCACTGGAGAAAAATGAAAATACAGAAGCAGCCCCTGCCCTGCATTATGCACAAGGTATTCCAAAGGACTTGATGCATTTTGAGCTATTAAAGTTTCAAACTGAATTAAGATTTGAGGGACACCATGTTTAATATATTTGAGGGATAATGAATGCAGAATCCAAGTGGGAGAGGAGGTGAGTCCTCCAGGTGCTCCAGTTTGTGAATGGACTGATTGCTTCAAGGACCAAAACCCCACAGAGCCTCCGAAACAAAATTCATCATCACTCCAAAGAGTTCCACCCAACTATCTACATAGGAAAACCCAACTGCATGAAAAATGTCTATTGCTTAGACTCAGCAATCAAGGCCACTTTCAACCATTCTGAGCTAGTCTCACAGCCTTGGGACATGATTGGAATGAGAACTGCATTCAGCAGACAAGAGTAATGATTGTACTGGGCTGTCAGAATTGAAATTTTAAATATGTATGCGTGTTGGGTAGAGTGGAGCTACATAAATGTCAAGACCACATGCATTTATTAAGCCCTTACTATGTGCTAGCATTATGTTGAGTGATAATATTATAATATAGCAAAAGAGGAAAGAAAATCAAATCCTGTCCTCATAAGAGAGAACTGATGTTTCATCACAGGGTGATATGGGGGAGAAGAGATGAAGGTGCATGATTGAAAATGAAGGCATAGTTGACCTGACCTCCTTCAAATGGAAGTTCTGAGAGACCCCTGGGTCAGAGGCTATTTCTAATGAACAATATCGAAGGGTAGAGTGAGTTTTCAGGATTAATAGCTTTCTGGGGCATTGCAGAAAAAGTCTGGGAGAGTCAGGAGTGATATTATACAATTAAATGGACAAGAAATAGAGCTGGTCTATCATGGATATGCACTGCCCATGCAATGATGAGGGAGCCCAGAATAATTTATACTGTATGTTCAACATTTACTTTAATAATCTATAATTTTATTTTCTGTCTGGGTCCTTTCTCAATTGATGATTAGAGGCATTTTTACAGTGCTTTAAAATCATCTCACAAAAACTCCATGAGGTCAGTGCTTACCCTGCCGTCCCATTTTACAGATGAGGAAACTGAGGTTCAGTGATGTGCATGCAATTATTAAATATCTCCCAGATTCTGCACCTAGCACTTTGGGTCCCATGTTCAACACTATGTCCATAATGCTTCACTGTCATTCTGCCAGACCATGTCATGTATTCATTTGGTATATGAATGGCTGCAGCCAAAGAAATCTATCACTTTGTTGTCTGGTTATGGGTCTCTCCAAACATGGTCAGTCTAATCCTAAGACTACAGACATGCCTGCCACCTGTCCCCTAGCCAGCATGGAAGCCATTCCAACTTGGAAGGACCCACCAGCATTCATGATTTCTTTTTTGGCATGTTTCCAAAGTTCAGGGTTACTCCCTCCTCTCTCTCTCTTCTCTCTCTCTCTCTCTCTCTCTCTCTCTCTCTCTCTCTCTCTCTCTCTCTCTGTTTTTCACACCACACACACACACACACACACACACACACACACACACACAAAACTTGAAGCGGAATCAAAATATAACTCCTCTACTAACATGCTACTCCAAAATGTGTGTCTATGTGTGTGCATGTAAAACAGTGACTAAGCTTTCATTTCCCATAGTAGTACACAAAGATCCTTCTTTAAATAAGTTCAATGGATGAAAAATCCCAAGTCATACAACTAAAAAATTAAAATAGAATCACTTGTTTCACAAACTCTTTTTTCACTCCAGGTTTCTTTTAACATCATCTTCTTGGTACATTTAAAATACATTTTACCCATTGTTGATCAACATTCAGTTTTTTCAAGATTCAACAATCCACTGCTCTAAAAGTCCAAGCCCAAGTTTTGAATGCTGCAAGGAAAGCTTTTTAAATGGAACATACATTTCTCCCCTACTCAGTCCTTCCCCAGAGAACCTGAAGGAAAGGTTCACCCCATCTCACTCCATTCCTACCACCTTCCCTGCCATCACCAGGTCAGGTTCCAATGATGGCCCAACTCTCCTGTATCTGGAGTCAGACAGCCCCCTCTTGAACATCAGGGTTATGCAAACACAGTTCTTTTGCTCATCTGTTCTCTTTCATCCTTCATTGTTCTCTCTCCTCCTTCATTTTCCTTAATCCTCTAATCTATAACCATTCTTTTCCTCCTCCATCTTTATCCATATTCTTCCTCCCTCCACATTTGGAAACATCGTACAACTCCCTCTATCTTCCTTTCTATCATCCCTCTTCCTTCCTCCACCATTCTCTTCTATTCCTTCTTTCTCAGTCCCAGGACAACATTTATGACCAAGGGGGCATAAGATGAGGCTTGCCATGGATGACTGATCATTATTTCTCTACAAATCTCAATATTGATCATCAAAAGATATGATTTAAACTAGGATTGGAAAAGCTTTCAAGGATAATTTGACTGAACAGTCAAACTATCCTTAAATGATTTCTGGGCAGTGCGGTACAATGAGAAGCGCCCTGAATTTGAAGTTGCAAAACCAAAGTTTGAATACTAGCTGCTAGAAATTTGGGCATAAGGAATTTGGGCAAGTCCTCTCTGAGTCTAGTTTTTTCATCCACAAAATAAAGGTTTTAGACTAGATGACTTCCAGGATTCTTTCCAGCTCTAAATCTGTGATTCTATGAATACTTATTGTGAGTCTGGCCAGGGTCTGTGCTAGGCTCTTGAAGGACAATGGAGAAGATTCTCTGCCCTCAGGTAGCTTACTGTTAATGAGATAAACCTAGCTCATAGGAAACAAGAGAATAATTATGTAATAGATCAATGGAAGTAATAGATACTGGAAGAGTCCAGATTAGGGATAGATTAAGGAGTAATAGATACTGGAAGAGTCCAGATTAGGGATAGATTAAGAAGTAATAGGACAATAAAGGAAATCTTCCTGCATGCAGGGTACATTAAAAAATCTAAGCACTGGCTCTGGGGTCAAAAGTCTTGGGTCCAAAACCCTCCTTTGATGATTACTATGTGACCTTGAGAAAAATCACTTAATATGCCTGGATCTGCAAAATGAGGAAATTGGACCAGACAATTTCTGAGGACTCTTCTTACTTTGCTCTTTGATTTGAGCTGGACCTTAGGAGAGGAGCAGATGGGGAAGAGAGATAGGGGTTGGCATTATCAGAAGACAAATAACGTAAACAAAGGCACCCAGGTGAAACTGAGGCAGTCATATAGGCTGGAGGCAGGACTAGTGAAGTATGGTGTCCCCCTCTGTTCTAGGGACATGTCACATCAAATTTCCTCCTCTGCTTCTTTTCTATTTGTGGCACAATGATTGTCTCCGCTTGTTAGACAGGGCCACTATTCCTAATGGATTACTGCGAATGATTTAATCATGCACATTAGCACACACCATCATTCCCCACTCCACTCTTCTTTGCATAGAGATCCTGCATCCTAGCCCTAGCAAGAGAGTCGCGTCACAAACAGTACAATGGCCCCAATTCCCAAGATGATCCATTGAACTGGGGCTGATGGGGTTTCTTTGCTCCCTTTTGCATCAGTGTACTTAGCATGTTGACCCTTTGGCAATGAATGAACATAGGAATGAATGAATAAGGATTAAGTACTGACTATGTCTCAAGCATTGTCTTCAACATTAGGATTACAAATACACAAAGGAAGACAGCCCTTGCCCCCAAAGAGAGTAGTATAATAGAGGAAACCAATACCTAACGGGAAATGGAGATCAGGTATTTTGGTCTAAAAGTTAAAAACAATGGGTAATTGGAACAACAGAGGAGTAAAATAATATACCCTTACTAATAATCATGACAGAATTGATCTGATTATGGTTCTAGAAGGAAGCCAGGGAATATAAAGTGAATGATTAAGGTTAGGGTTAAGGTGGCAGCAAGGTCATTAGTAAAGAGATGGGGAGGAAGTAAGGTGAAACATGGTCTGACCTTTTATAGTGGGCCCTAGATGACAGTCATAAATCAGAGCAGGGTCTTGGGTAGAGGTTCCAGAGATGAAAGGGTTAAGCCCAATGGAGCATGGTCTCTTGTCCTGATGTCAAAGAAGCTGGTGAAATGACTGGGGGAGTTCAATGAAGCTTAGCACATTCATTGCTGTGCTCCCAGACCAGACTGCCCTGCCCCACTCAGGACAGATAACAGAATCATATTTGTAGACTTTTGGTGTAATGAATAGAGAGGCATCTTTGAAGTCAGGAAGATCTGAGTTCAAATTCCACCTCTTGCCATTTATGGATAATATGACCTTAGGTCCCTCTCAGGGTCTAGGAATCAGTTCTCTATCAGCTCCAAACCTGTGCTGATAAAGGGGGTTTTCTCATGCAGAGGTTCCTTCTATAAGTAAAATCATAGGGACAATCTGGGGCAGGAAGGCATCTCAAGGGCTGCCTAATTCAATCCCTTCCCTTTACAGCAAGGGAAACTGAGGTCTATGGAGATCAAGTGATTTGTCCAAGGTCGCATAATAGCAAACATCAAGAGAGATTTGAACCCAGATTATTTTCCGGTTCCTTGAATAGGAAAAATATATCACAGCCTCTCACCCAACTCTTTCCCAACTCAAAATATAGTCCCAAGTACCCCTTCTCCTTCTCTCATTTGCTCCTGTTTATCCTTTGTGAAGATCCAAGAGGTCTCACATCAAATTGCAAGACTTCTAGGTTGCTAGAGTTGGCGCCAGGATGATCTGAGTACAAATCCTGCCTCAGACATTAGCTATGTGTCCCTGGACAAGTCATTTAACCTCATGTAGCTTCAGTTTCTTCATCTATAGAACTGGGGAGCAGGGGGTGGAATTAATGACCTCTAAGAATACTTCAATCTTAAAATCTATGCTCCCAAAGATAAGCCTTGAAGGGCAAACTAAGGAATCTCTGTTGGTCATGCTACAGCCAGGAGACATTACCTATCTTGGCCAGGGAACAACGTGCTGAAAGCCATGTTCTATGAAGAGATGAGTCAATAGCATAAAGAACCAGACAGAGAAAGGAGGAGGATAAGGACCCGAAACAGTGTCTCAGATGCCTCCTCCTCTCTTCCTTTCCCAGTGGCCCGATGCAGCCTTGGCATCTGGCCTCAGGAAGTAAGCAGTATTACCAGTAGGCATGGGTGACCTCACTCCGTGGCAAGGGAGGATTTCTGTGATTGGACCTCTGAGGGGCCAGTGGACAATGCTGGGGATTTATTGCCTTCCAGGGAAATATAGGCCAGGGTACAGTGTGCTTCCTGCCCAGGGTAAGCTATTTGGTGACTCTGGTGATGAGCTCCTTTAACTGAAATGATAATTTATAGCCCTCTAAAGTAATGTCTCCTGCCATCCAAGGTGATTAAACTGTCCACATTCAGCCCATTTTCATCTCCATCTGAATATTTTAAGACAATATCTCCAGCCTCTAGAAGGCCCCTATGGTGCGGGGCATGTGGAGGTGGCAGGTCTGAATCACTGACAAGAGTGGAGGGTAGAGGGTATCAGGATTTAATCTGGTGTTATCTCTAAAATCAAGATTAGAGGTGAAGAATAATAGGTCACAGACTCATTCCCTGCCATGGGTCACTAAGCTTTGCCCCCCAGTAAAATGGCATTTCCCTACCACTGGCCAAAGGCTAACCCCTCACCTTGGACACAGACTGATGCCTGTTCCTAGATGTAGGCTGATGGACAGAGCTAACCAGAGACTAGCACCCTAACCTCAGACCCAGACTGATCCCCAAACTCAGACCCTTAATCCTGGCTCCAGACTGACCCCTAATTTCAAATGCACTTGGTCCACCGTCTGATCTCTCGTCTATATCAGAGGTTCGATGGAGGAGTCGGAAGCTCCGTCTTCAGAAATGAAGGGTAATTTGTGTAGCCAGACTCAGTGCTATGCACACAGTAGCATGCCCAGGATGCAAATGAAGACAAAATAAAGATGAAGTGTGGGACTTGTGAAGCCGGCTGCATCATCAGTGGGAAATTAGGGAGATGATAAGATGTGAAATGTTCTTCAGGCTGAAGCCCGAAGCCCATGCGTGACCTTGAATGAAATAGGAAATTACACAGGCTTAACTATTGGCTCTAAGAAAAGTCCCCTGGGTAGCAAATGAGATGGAGAGTGTCTCTAAAGTGGTCATTTTCAGCTCAGTAGACTAGGAAGGGAGGGAGCGACTCACCAATGGGGTCCATTCCTCTCAATCTAGGCAAGAATTCTGCATAATAATTCTTTGTAAGCACAGGGAGCCTTATGCTTCTGAAACCCCTCTAGCACCTCATGGGATTCTCCGCACAGCTTAGAGAGTTGAAGGGGCAAATATGGTTAGTCCCATTTGACAGATGAGGAAACTGAAGCAAGAGGGATTTACTAAGTCTAAGAGGAAAATATTTGGAGATGCAAAGACATATCCTGCTGGTTCTCAAGTCAAACTACAGAGGTGACTACTGTTAAGTAGTAAGTAGTCTACCTCTACATAAAGCTGCCCTACTCACATATCTAGGGCAAAGGGTTTCCCAAGATCCAGAATTGAATTCTTTGATTAGAAATACAAAGTCAGGGGTGGCTAGGTGGTACAGTGGATAGAGCACTGGCCTTGGAGTCAGGAGTACCTGAGCTCAAATCCAGCCTCAGACACTTAATAATTACCTAGCTGTGTGACTTTGGGCAAGCCACTTAACCCCATTGCCTTGCAAAAACTAAAAAAAAAATTTTTTTAAATTTTAAATTTAAAAAAAAAGAAATACAAAGTCAAAAAGTGGCTTGTATTTTAATAATAATATCTAGAATTTATGTAACACTTTAAGGCTTGCAAAGCAACTTGATAAATATTACCTCATTTAATCCTCTCAAAACTATTATTATACTCATATTACAAATTGAGAAACTGAGGCAATTTCTCCAGGATCATACAGCTATTAAAAATCAGAGGCTGTATTTGAACTCAGGTCTCACTAACTCCAAGAGCAACACTTTACCCACTATACCACCTAACTGCCTGTATAAATTAAAGATTCTCCAGCTAAAGCTTCTGAGTCATACACAACTGTTTAATTCATATATACTCAGAGCTCTTTCTGCCAAATTCAGGAAGTTGGAAGGCAGTGGAGGTCCTACTAAACTCTCTCTCTCTCTCTCTCTCTCTCTCTCTCTCTCTCTCTCTCTCTCTCTCTCTCTCTCTCTCTCTCTCCCTTCCCCACCTCCTCCCCATCCACCTTTCTCTTCATATCCTCAGAGCTTGCCTGCTCACCAGCATCCCCTCTTAATCCTACTTCTCTTCCCATCATCCCCTATCCCCTCAGGGGAAGGTTCTCTCTGCCTTCCAAGGTGAAAATTAATTAATCTGGTAAACTCATTGTACAGATGTGCCAATGGGAGAAGGCCATAGGGTCTTCCCGGAGCCTCTCCAAAATCTTCTAACAAGGACTTTCTAGAGATGAAATATAATTTAATCTTTCCATTATAATGCGTTACTTCATGTAAATTATATTTAAATGATAACACAGGACAACTATAGGTCATTCGATGGAAAGAACACTGTATCTGAAACCAGAGGACCTGAGTTCAAATACCAGTTTCATTGTCCAATCATTTAATGACCCTGAGTCTCAGTTTTCTTATCTGTAAAATGTTGGAGAATGGAACTAGGTCATTTCTAAGGTCCCTTTTTTATCTTTAAATCTATAATATATTACTATGATATACCTCTAAGGCCCCTTTTAACTCTAAATCTATGGTTTCCTAGGCCAAAAGAAAAACCAATGGAGATCTGAGTTAGAATTCTGTCTCCATTCCTTTTTTGGAGCATGACCTCAAGCTAGTTATCTTTTCTAAAAAACTCAGTTGTTAACTCTATACATTGGGAATAATAAAATTTGTTTTACCCAGCACTTGGCAAGGTTATTTTGGGCACAAGGTTTTGCAAACCATATATCATTATAGAAATGTGAGTTATTATTATCTTAAAATGATAAAACAGGAGAGAAGAATTTGCAATAAAAATTCTCTAGCACCAATTGAAAAAGATTTACCTGTTTTTATTATTATGCATCATAATAAATCTGAATTATTCTGGATGTGTTCTATATCAGTACAAAGCTGGTCTTCTAAAAGAAAACGATCAAAAGTAACTCTTCTGCCTGAATGGACTGCCAAACTTAAGGACAGATAAAAGGGAGGGCAAATGACAAGTGCTCCTTCAGCTCTTGCATGGGTCTGTCCACCATGTTGAAAGCTATGAAGGCCACGTTTATCATAAAAAATCATTGCCTCACAATACACTTTATGATGACCATTTATTCTTGTTAATTATGCCATTGTGGCAAAGGGGGAAGAAGGTTCTAGTGCCGTTTATTAAACAGCCTCAACACACTTATGGATGGATTTCAAAGATAAACTGAGCAAGCTCATGCTCCTATTTCAGAATCCTTCCTTTGCTCATGATGGGCAAAACCAAACTATAAGGAGGAGTGAGTATGTTAAGAAGGGAATCAGGATAATAGAACAATGAAAATAGTGGTCATTGATATATACAACCCATTTAGTGAACATGACTGTCCTTAGGCAGTGTAGATAACAAAAAAAAAAAATAGAGCTTAGCACTTAAGTGGTAAGAATAATTAGTCAAAATAGGATACAGATTAGGGCAAATTTCTCCTATCCTTCTCTTCCTAGCCCTTCATTCAGTGACCTCCTCAGCAATGCTATCACATTGTGGCCCAGGATTTATGTCTTACCCAAAGAGTGGTTCTTCTCACTATGAGAACATGCTTTGTGTTGTTTTTTCAAAATAGAAAAGATAGGTTTGTACAGTGAAAAGGGATTGACCTGGAAGGGCCAAACTTGGAATCCCCAGACTTTAATTTCATCCTTAAATTTACTACTTACTACCAGTAACCTTGGCAAATCACTTTATTTCTCTGTGCCTTGGTTTCTTACTTTTTAAAAGGGAGTTGGATTAGATGACCTCTAAGGTCCCTTCAAACTTTAGACCTATGACCCCATGATTCTATTTACTTAATTTGTTGTACTGCAACAAATGTCAGACACTGCAAGAAAATTATTTCTATGGGAATTAGTCACAAGTTTCCAGAGACTTACATACTTTATTTGGTTTACGAAAGAGTGTTAGAGAATGGAGGGCAGGTTTAAAAACAAAAGCAAAATGCCTTGGTATCCTTGAGAGACATTGTTATGTAATACTGCTCACATAATTGAGTCTTCTCATATCAACTTTAGTTTATTTGTTATTCATTATTTGTTAATTTATTTATTAACCTTAGTTTTATTTATTAAGTACCTGTTACATGTGAGGAACTGTTCTAAGTATAAGGGTAAAAAGCAAATGGAAAATGCTACTGCCTTCAAGAAACTTGCATTCTGGGGAAGAAGAAAGAAAAAGGAGGAGGGAAGAAGAGGAGGGTAGGGGGAGGAGGAGAGAAAGAAAAAGGAAGAGGAGAAAGAAAGAAAAGAAGAAAGGAGGAGCAGAAGAAAGAAAAGAAAAAAGAAAAGAAAAGAAAAAGGAAGAGAAGGAAGAAAGAGACAGAGAAGAAGAAGCAGAAGGAAGAAGAAAAAGAAGAAAGAAGGAAGGAAGGAAGGAAGGAAGGAAGGAAGGAAGGAAGGAAGGAAGGAAGGAAGGAAGGAAGGAAGCTTGCATTCCATGGATTAATCCAAATTCTGCCAGAATTTTATTATGTGACCTTGGGTTTTGGTCATTAAACTTTTCTGACCTTCCATTCCTAAGCTTAGGACAAAGATAATACCCACCTTGCCTTAATCACACGATATAACACAACCAAATATAAGCAACCACAGTGATGTGGGATTGTGAAGGTTATTAACAATTCACTCATCAAAGTGTCTTATTAAGGGGAAAGAATGGGTAAGGTAGAGGAGATGATCTAGAAGGAAAAACCAGATGTCAGGAAAACACAAAAGAGGATGATGAATGAATTATAAACTATATAGGATTATCATCATCATCATCAATCATCATCATAGTAATATAGATTTAGAATGAGAAGGAATATTGGAAAACTATCTGGTTCAACTCCCTCATTTTACAAATGAGTAAAACTGAGGCCACAAGAAGTTTGTGACATGCCTAAGGTTATACCAGTGGCAAATAGACAAGCCAGTATATGGACCCAGATCCTTAGCCTTCAAATCCAGGAATCTTTCCACAGCACCAACCTGGCTATCTTAATTTTAGATTCCTCCATTTATTCCTGGGGATCCTTTATTATTTCCATTCACTGACTACAGTACATCCCACCTGTATAACACATTGTACATTCATGCATATCATGAAAGAGGAATATTCATGTCTTTGGAACAGTTGATTCTCTCCTCCCCTTCCCTTCCTGGGTTTGGAAAGCTCTACTGCCCCCCCCCCCCCACTATACACTTCCCTTTTAATTTCTTCTAGCTTCCTTTAAGACTTAGATCTCAAATCTCCCCCTCTGCAAACAGCTTTTTTTCATTCCTCTCAGTTGCTAGTGCCTTTCCCTTTTAAGTTGCCTTTAATATCATATGTAAATATATATGGAGGAGACAACATGTGCATAATATACATGCACACATATGTCTATGTGTTGTATATTTTTATTGTACATACATGCATGCCACATAGATATAGCCTGCGTATATTGCTCCACGTGCATATGTATTATACATAAATGCTATTTACATGTCATCTCCTCCATCAGAATGTAAATTCCTTAAGGGAAGGTATTATTTTTACCTTTCTTTACAAGCCGTTGCTTAGTGCTGTATGTCATCCAAAATGTGAGCACTTAATAATCTATGTAGCACTTTTATGCTTGCAAAGCATTTTACAAATATTCTGGTTTTTGAGCCTCACAATAATTTTGGGAGATAGGATACCATTATTAACCCCATTGTACAGATATGGAAACTGAGGGAGTCAGTGGATAAATGACTTGCCCAGGGTCACTTAGCAAATAAGTCACAGAATTAATCTCATCTAGATGAAATATGAATGACAGTCTTCCTGACTCCAGGTCCCATGTTCTTCCCACTGAGCCACCTAGTTTCCTCATGGCTGTGGATATCTTTCATCTTTAAATTACTAGTCATACACTAGTCTTCCTATTGACTATAGCACATCCCTGAGAAATTTCTAGTCACCAGGCACAACATCACCTTTCTCTTAGTTACCATTTTTCAAGAAACCAGTAACCTCAAGTAAGACACATTCTGTTTATAGCCTATCGATTGAGGCAAGAGTTGAAGATATGGGCATGGACTAGATCTGTGCTTTCTTCACATCTGGCTCCTCCTAGGCCTTGCTCACTCTTTCCCCTTAAATAAGACACCTTGATGAATTAATTGCCAATAACCATCACAATCCCACATCACTGTGGTCTTTTACATTTGAGCTTCTTTTTGTGTGTAAATACTCATCAGTAGGCCCAAAGATGTTGAACTCGGGATGAACTGCAAACCTTGTATGTGAGTCATTAGGAATGAGGGCACTCAGAATAAGCTAACACTTGTATGGCCATAGGCCTTGATCTTTCACTTTGTGACCAGAAGCTGGTATATCCAGCCACCCTCCTTAACCTCAGTTTCCTCATCTGTCAAATGGAGATTATGATACCTAACAGAATGTGAGAATGCCTTGGATAAAAGTATTATGAATGCAGGAACAGAGAGATCATAAATACTGAACACTAATACCTTCCCCTTCTCAGCAGAGGTATAGCTTTAATTTATAAATTAAATTAATTTATATAATTAAATTAATAAATCTTATTTTTTACTTTGCAGTTAAAAGTGCTTTCCCCATGCTAAGCAATGGGGGTACAAAAAAGGCAGAAAATTATCCCTGCCTTCAGTCTAATGGGGGGAGACAATCTGCAGACAAACTGCACGTAAATAAGAGCTATTCAGTATAGATGGAAAGTAATCTCAGAGGGGATTAATAGAAGTAGTCTGATGGTACTATGGATACTAGTCCTAGAGTCAAGAAGACCTGAGTTCAAATCTGGAGTCCAACATTTACTAGTGAATTTGAACATGTCACTTATTGTCTATTTGCCTCAGTTTCCTCATCTGTGAGTTTCCTCATCTGTAGCCCCTATCTCCCAGGGTTGGTGTGAAAATAAAACAAGAAATACCATGTAGTGCATTGAAAATTTTGAAACAATAGATCAATGCTAGATATTAATATTACTGTTTCAAAATTTCATCTGAGTGAACTAGGGTCAGGTCCTGTGGAAATCTTTCAGTCATCTGCAACTTTGCTAAAGATGGGAAGTATACCTTCATGTGTGTATGCCAATGATAGCATGGTGCTAGGGACCTCCTCCCCCATTGCCACAGGACTGAAATATCACAGACCTAGAATATGATGTGTTGTGTGCCTTCAACTTGCTCAAGATCTCACAGGTATTAAATGTCAAAAGTAGAGTTTTAATCCAGACCCTCTGACTGCAGAGTCATGGCTCTTTCCTTGCTCCATTAATGACTTCTTGGGGGGGTCGCATCCTTCTAGATGATCTAGAACTATCTAAAATGTTCGATCACCTAGTCTCCATTTCTCTGTCCTGTCCATAAGAATGTGAGCACTCTCCAATGCTTTACTAAAATCTATGCCAGTCAACTCACTCTGCAGCTTTCCCCCATGTAGCAACCCTAAAAAGAAAATGAGATTTGCGTGGCATGATCTGTTCTTGGTGAAGCTATGTTGGCCCTTTGTAGTCACTACATTTCTTTCCAAATGATCTCTTCCTCCTAATCAGTCAGTCACCATTTCAATATTACCTCATCTACCATCCCTTAACATCTTTAAGTTATGAAGCAGCCTGATGAAAGTGAGGAGACTTTGAGAAAGAAGTCCTGGATTCAGATGCTGAGGCTTAGTACTTGAGACCCTTGGTCAAGTCCCTTGACCATCCCGAACCTCTGTTTACTCATCTGGGAAAGGCAGGGGATTGGATTAGATGACTGTTAAGGTCACCTCAAGTTCTAAGTCTATATCTGATGGCTGAAGCCATAGGAGAATCCTCTCCTATATCTGTCATTTTATGTGCCTTGGATCTCAAAAAGAAAAAGGAAGCAGAGACTTGATTTTTTCCTCTTAGCTCTACAGTAAACAGTCAGTCAAAGCTTTAGAAAATATTCCGATATAGAGATAGCTCTCCAATTTAGGAGACCTGTGCTTGAACCTTGCCTCATTAGCTGTAAGGAACACTGGTTCTGGAGTCAGAGGGTCTCATGTTACTTTGGAAAAGTCATTTAATCTCACTGGGCTCTGGTTTCCTCATCCCTAAAATGGGAATGGTAACATCAGAATAAAGAATCTTATGGTTTAACTTGCAAATGTAATAGAGAAATTGGTCATTAAGGACCCGATACGGAGAATGTGCTCAGATTTGTCTTTAGAGGTCGGTTACTGAATATATGCAGAATTTATTTCCTGCCTGGTTCCAGTCTAACATGTAGAACATAAGAAGCTTGTTTCCAACCATGCATGACTGAGGAGCTGGGAAGAATTGATTACTCAGGAGGAGTTGAGGCAGAACTGAGTCTGCATACAGAAAGGACAATACACCTCCAATTTCTCAGTCTCTCTTTTGTTCTTCCTGTCTATAAGCAAGGCAAAAATTGCCCAACCACTGATTGGGCTAAGAGTGGATGTCAAGATGTGCCTGTGAGCACATCTCTGTTTTACTTTTGTTTATTCCTTCCCAATTTCAGATGAAGGAGTATACTAAGAGAGTCATATATACATAACCATGTGAGTTCGGAGGAGCCAAATATCTCATCAGTCAATGGTTATTAAACACTTACTCTGGCCAGTCACTGTGATAAATGCTAAAGATACAGAAAAAGGGGAAAGACATTCCCTGCTCTCAAGGAGCCTGTGATGAAAAGTTCTATTGACGAATGGAGGCAGTAGCCATAGTCACTGGAGCAGTATTGATTTTCAACAAAGGGTATGCCATTTTTATGGAAAGATGTGGAATGACAGTCACCTAAGGACAATAGTGTCTGTAAGGATCCTGACCCCTTGTGACAAAGAGATCTACAAATCTGAAAGATCTACTGATCCTTAAGAGCCCACCAGGGAGCTACATCCAAGGGGGATGTCACAAGTATTCCCCAAAGAGGGAAGAAGAATTGGTAGGAATGATTGTTCCACATGTTCTCTTCTCATGTGCTTCCTACAGTGGTATTTTACCTTTGAGTTCACTCTCCTTAGAGACCTTGTTTGTGCAAAGCAAGAGTGCATCCCAGTAATGGAGAGAGGATTGTTTTTATGGCAACTGTTATAGCTATACTTTCTTGGTGAATGTTTTTTCCTAACAACTAATGGAATCCAAATGACTATGATTGATAGTGGGTAACACATGGGTAGGGGCTCAGAAGTTACAGTACAAGTGACCCTAAACCATGAACATTACCCTTAGAACATGGAGGGGAATCAGTAGTCCTTGCCCTCTGGGAATCTAATCTGCTAGAAACCAGTTCAAGGAGTTGGGCATTCATAAAATGCTAGATAAATGTGACTTATCATTTATTTTTCAGGGTTTGTTAGCCTGCGAGGCAGTGGCCTTTTCAGTGGAGTATCTCAGCAGGCAGCCAGATGGATTTTCAGAAAAGGTGCCCCACCAATGGATGAAATTTCACCTCACAACAGACCAAGGCTAGCTGTGGGAGTTACAAAGTCAAGAAAGGATATCTCTGAATTCTTGATGTCCTTCTCCCTCTCACAGTGTTCTGTGCTTACCAGCAGCCAGACCATCACCTGATCCTGGGCTTGGCAATAATAATAATAAAGTGAAGGCAGCATGTCCTAAAGAACAGAGAGCTAGCCTCAGAGCCAGGAAGACATGAGTTCAAGTCTCATCTCCACTTGTCTGTGTGACTTTGGTCAAGTCACCTAACTCCTCAAAAGCCCCAGAAAACTCTCTAAAAAGGTAAATTGCAGATCAGTCCTGAATCTGCATTAATATTAGGAATTCCTCACCATAAGTCTCATAAATTCTTTTAAATCATATGATAGTTCAGAATCACATATTATTTTAACCTCACAAAGCCATTCAGACAAAATAACTCAGATGAGATATTGACAACAGTCCTATGCAATAAGGTAATGCAATTTTTATTATTTTCTATTTTACAGATGGGAAAACCGAATCACGGAGAGGGGTACTGACTCGTCCTAGGAAGGGGCAGGGGTGAACTCCAGCCTAATCTCCTGATTCCCAGCCCTGTCACTGCTCCTCCATGAAACATTGCCCAGAGGAGAGAAAAACAAATAAACAAGTTAAAAACCCCAGATTCTGTTCCAAAGGCTGAATTTACTTCCTTCTCCCTGGGATAGAAGGTTTTGATCACAACAGCATGGAGAAGAGGAGAGCTAGGGGGATGCCAACCAGAGGAAAAATTGGGACACCAGGGCCCAGACTGGCAGAAGACCCATTTCCTTTGGGAAAAGGAAAATCATTCTGAACCTTAAGGGGCTGTCCAGGAGAACTGAGGAAATGGAGTGTTAAAGGGTGAAGGGAAAGGGAAAGAACAGAAGATTCAGTAAAAATTTAAATAATTTTATTTGTTGTGTTTTCCTACCTATTGCCTCATTTTACCTTCACAACAACTCTGTGAGGTAGATGGGCAGGAATTATTGTCCTCGTTTTAGAGATGGTGAAATAGTATGGTATTATAAAGGACAGGCCTTGGAATGCAGAAGATCTGAGTTCGAACTTGCCTATTTCATGCTGGCTGTTCCACCAATCGTTCATCCAGGTCATAGGGATTTTACAATTGAGAAAACTGTGACTTGTCTAGGGACAAACAACCAGTCAGTGTCTGGTGTCAAATTTGAACTGAGGTCTCCTTGGCTCCAGGCCCAGTGGTCTAACCATTGCACTGTCTAGTTGGTTGGATTGGATTGGAAAAGATTGGACTAGATCACAGGATCCTAGGACCATATTATGGAGTTGCAATGGACCTCAGAGGTCATAGATAAGGAACCTGAGGCCCAGGGAGAGTATTGCCTCTAATGTCTCTCCCAGGGTTAAATAATGGGATTCTGTGACTATCTTCTCTCCCTCAAAGGGGAGAGTACAGAGACACACAGAGTGGTTGGGAAAGCCTAGCTAATGAATTGATGGAACTTGTCTGATCCTGACCCCCAAGACCTCCCACCATTGAATAGCAGGGACCTGACCTTGGTTCTCCAGATAATGGCTTCAATTCTCTGCTTCCCACTGGCTGTGTGGACAGGAGAGCTAACCCTGCCATAACCCAGTCTGAACACGCTGCCAGCCTCTAATGAATGTCCTGATTCCAGAGGGGAGGGAGAGTACCTTAATTGAGGGGGGCCTCCTGCAGTGATCATCATGACACCAGCATGAATCTCCATAAGGAAAGTTTCTGAATCCTCCTATTGGCCCATTTATTAATATTAGCTCTTCTTCAGTGAATCCAACTCCTCCTTCTCCCCACCATTTGTTCTAGTAGTTGTTTGTTTAATGTGTGCAATTCAATTAAGACAGAGATGACTTTCCAATAAAATCCCCAATAAGCCCTCCCCCCACACACATACACCAGCCCCTACCAATCCACACCACCAGCCCTGGGAATAATCAGGTTTAATTGCAAAAACCAACTCTACCAGCCAACTCATCTGTCAAAGGATGCCTCCCCCACACCCAGGCAGGAAGCTTGGAGGCCAAGCGGGAGATTTTGCTGTCTGGGGAACAAAGGGGTCACCCAAAGAAAAAGTTCGACTTTTCAATTAATCACCCTCTCTTCTACCAATGGCAATCACTCTCTTCTCTTTAGAGTCTCCAAAGAAACAACCAGTCACCCCCGTCCTTCCCTACGTGGGACACCATAGGTTTTACATTCTCAGCATTTTTACCCTCTTTCTCTTGGTTAAAATATTTATTCCATCTCTGTCCTTTGCCTATACTGACCCTGTAATGTTTATCTAATTCTGCTCCTCCAATCCGAATTCTATCTTTTCTTGAACTAGAGACACAAGCAACAATGGAATAGGAGGGATATAGAAAGAAAATTGTGAAAGTATGAGCATTGGGTTAAACTAGATGGTACCAGAGCTGGATGTGGAGTCATGAATTATGTTTTAAGTTCAAATCTGACCTCAGATATTTACGAATTCTCTGACTCTGAATCAATAATATAATTTCTGCCTCAGTTTCCTCAACTGCAGAAAAGGAGATAATAACATGTACCACTCAGCGTTATAAGGATCAAATGAAATGATTAAAGTTCTGTCAATCTTAAACTGCTGGAATAAATGCTACTCTCTTTATATTTATATATATAAAATATTATTTTATTATCATTATTATTTTTATGCTGAACCCAATAGGACTCAATGACTATGCTGTATATTCATAAACCACCTGCAGATATAGACTGAGTCCTCTGAGGTCTACATCATTATATTAAAATAGCATTGCAATTTAATGATCCAATAATATGTGAGGTTGCAGAGGGGCCTCTTCAGAGTAGGGTACTAGAGAAAAATAAACAAAAAATTCCAAGGTCTCAAATGAATAATTTTTTAAAAGGAAATCCCTAAGCCATTGGAAGAAGCGTGGGAAGTGAGAATGGGTGACTATTAATGAACTCCAGGGAGTTTTCCATTGAGGAGAAAATTTGACCCAAGGGATCTATGTTCCTCAGAGAAGTTTTGGGAAGTTTTTAGAGTGAGTCCCCTAGAGGCTTTGAACCTTCAACATAGCACATATGACTTATTACTGAGTAAATACCTATGTGCAATGGTGTGTTATGCAAGTCTGAGATCTCAAGCAACAGATAAAAAAGCCTCAAATTCATTTCATAGAGTGCCAGGCCTGGGATCAGGATGAATGGAGTTCAAATGTGGCCTCGGATACTAGCTGTATTATCCAAGGCAAGTCACCTAACCTCTATTTGCTTCAGTTTCCTCATTTATAAAGCAAGGATAATAGCATCTATCTTCCAGGGTTGCAATAAGTCTCAAGTGAGATAATAATTGTAAAATACTTAGTGAGCACACAGGAAGCACCTATAAGTATTGTTATTTATTATTATTATTATTATTAATTATTTACTGAGTCTGATTTTAAGCTCACTTCTTGTGCAGGGTTCTATTCACTAAATCATGGAAAGAATATCAAGCTTGAAATGTGAAAAGTTGGACTATCATCTATCTCCTGGCTGTGTAACCATAAGTAAATCATTTAACCTCTGAAGGGCCTCAGTTTCCTCATTTATAAAATGAGGAGATTAGATGAAAAGAGCTCTCAAGCTCCTTCTAGCTCTAAAGGACACATCCTATGAGATGATCCAAACCTCGAACGTGCCACCCATGTGGCTGGTCTTTCCCCTCACTTGAACAAAAGTTAGTCAAGTGTATTGTAGAGAAAACTAGAGGAACTGGGTCTAGATATTCATGAAGGATCTTCCTTTCCCTGGGATTCTTTGATAGGACTCAGGAATTATAAGAGATAGTGGCTTTGGAATGAGTAAAGTCTATTCATCAGAACTAGAAACAAGATGGCTTAATGAATCCTGGTTGTTCAACTCACAGTTCTGAGTAGTGGAAAAGAATTTCCCTTATCCATGGAACAGAACTCACCTCTGCGAAGATCTATCTAATATATTTCAGCAGATTTAGAATCCCAGGGCTCAAGCTGTACTCAGTTGGTTTTGGGTTAGTTGCTTTTCCATAGAGAGAAACTCTATTACTTGGTTCTAGATTGAGCCGAAAACTAGGATTTAGAGCTGAAAGGGAAATGAGTGGCCAACTGGTGCTGTAGTCCTAGTAACTTGTCCAAAGGCAAGGCTTCTGCAGCAGAGTCAGCATCTGAACACAGGTCCTCCGAGAGCAGGTTCATATCGACACTTAATCCCAGTCTCAAACCAAACAAAGCCACGGACTAAATTCTAACCCTAGACACAGACTGACCCCAAAGCTGACCTAAAATACCCACAATCCTGGTCACAGAATAGTCAGTAAAATCCTGGGTATATATATATTGATCCCTTATTGAATCTTGAGATTTCAAGCAAAGAGAACAGATAATAGTATTCTTTATGTGGTTATTAAATATACATCTATATGCAAATAGATACACATTTATGCTTATATGGATATGTCTTATTGGATGAAAGCCTTTAATGCTTTCATTAAAACAATGAAATGCTTTCTTTGGTCAATAAAGAATATTGTCAATTTGATCTCATATTCTCTCTAAGCTCTAATGGTCTCTTTATTTTTCTGCTAATAGATAAAGAAAAATGTAGTCTACTGGGAAATATAACTTGCAAATATTGATGTTTCTTCCTAGTACCCTCATCAAGGATGTCCATAATGGGTAGTTTTTCTCATAAACATTTTATATAGATGGGAAAGTAGACTTATCATTCAGCAGTTACTAATCTATTGATCACACACATAACACGCACATATACCTTTTTTGTTGCAATAAAATCTAACCCAGTTGCTTTGTCCTATCTTTGGCTACTTCAGATTCATTTCCACTTTTTTCTTTACATATATCTGGGACTGATAAGTTACAGTTCATATATGATGGATTCACTTTCTTTTATGGTAAAGAATGTATCATGGAAAACCTTTGCAGATCTTTTCCATCTTTTCTCTCTTTCTTGTCTTCCTTCCATTTTTACCCTTAATCCACTCTGGCTGAACTCTACTTACCTTGGTTTGTCACCAACTTTCCATAAACATTTTTCCCCCTACTATTTTTCACCATTTTATGAGATGATGTCTTTCATCATATTCACTCATCCTTTTTCTGTAAGATTTTCCAAATAAGTTTATATTCAAAACCAGTGTTTAAGTCAGCTATATCTTGCTGCTTGGCAACTAAGTCAAGCATTTGCTGAATAAGGTGCTTTCAAGGTTTCTTTAGTCTCTTCATTATGGAACTGATTCACATCAGTTAAATTACTACATGAAATGCTTGTAATCAGTGCATGTGTCAGAATTTTGCAAATGTCTCTGAAATGGGATTTATTATTGGTGCTATTATTTCTGGGTCCACATGGATCATGTGGACCCTTCTCTCTTGCCTCTTAATTATTACCCCACAAAACGTTTCATGTGTTGTTAGATGTGATCTGTGTAGTAGATGGTTTTACTTGAATATGTTTTTCTTCTTTGTTCAAAGGAAGGGTAGGGAAGTCACAGGAAGACCATGTGATAACAAAAGGTATCAATAGAACTTTTAAAATATATAATACTCTACTATCATAATAACTGCATTTGTCCATGCTGTACTTTACAATGAATGCTAGGTCCAGAATCAGATGGAATCTGGGCTAGAATTCTTCGCATATATGACTAAAAGCATGTCATTTAATCTTTTTTTTTTTAAGGCTAAATGTCCTCATTTGTAAAATGGGCACAATAAGAATAATACCTATAATATTATTACCTTACTAGACCTTTCCTAGTCCAACCAGCTCTTAAGCATCTTGCCCCTCTCTGAAATTGCCCAACATTTGCTTTGCATATATTTTGCATTTAGTTATATATGAACACGTTGCTTTCCCTCATAGAATGCAAGCTCCTCGAGGGCAAGGACTTTTTTTGTTTTTGCAACCCCAGTGATTAGAAAAGTCAGGCACATAGAAAGTATTTCATAAGTGCTGATTGATTGCTATGAGGAAGAAAAGTGAAATATTTATAAAATGTCTAAGATCATATATTTGTCATGTATGATTTTTGTGATTATTGTAAATATCAGAAGCAGGATTCAAACACCCATTCCATTAATCTCGTTAAAGAGATTATTCCATATCAAGTAGTAGCAGAACACAGACCCATTTTAAGGAATGCCTAGGCCCCTAGAAGTAACAACACTGGCATCCAAGTTGTGGCATTAGACCTGCATCCGCAAGCTAAACATACCCGAGAGCCAATCAGTGGGCATCTTCTGCCCAAATCTCTCACAAACAGGCAGCTGGCTCAGCATGCCAGGCAAATTCCAAAAAGCCTCCCAGCTCAGAAAAACACTCTTGAGTAAGCAAAATCCACAGGGTTCCTTTCTGCCTGCCTAGAAGGAGCACCTGCAGCTTTGGGCCACAAACCACCCCTCTAACCTTAGAATGGGTTCCATTTGGGTAAGGGCTAGAGCTGAAACTGGGGGAGGGGCTAGGCTAGGCTAGAAGAGGATAGGAGAGGAAGAGGAAAGTGGGATGACATGGGCAAGGAGCATAGGATTTTGAGTCAGAGGACTTGAGTTCAAATTCTAGTACTGTGTGTCCTTTGGAAACTGAGCCTCAGTTTCCTCATTTGTAAAATGAGAGAATTGAACTAGATCTAGAAGAGTTGGTAATTCAGGCCTGGTAGGTGTTCTCTTCACTTCTTTAAGGGTGATCTCCTTCGTTCCCCCAAAGTGCTTCCAGATCAGAATTCCCCACAATCCTGTTAGCACAGGACACTTGGCTCTCCCCTACTTTGAGGTAGTCAAACGCAGACAGTGTCTGCGCCGGTGAACAGACTCCTGGGTGCTAAAGACTGCGGAAGGCAGAGTCCAGGCAAGCTGGTGCCTGGACTTGGACTAGGACAAGATAAATGGTTCATCCTGGGCTAACTTTACTAATTAGGCAAACCTCCTTCCAAGAAAGACAAAGAGAATTCTCTAACACGTCTGTTTTTCTTCATTGTTCTTTGCCCATGAGCACTATAGTGTCCACTGTCTATCCTAGGCTCGGATACTTCACTGAAACACTTGACTTATCACAAAGTAAATGCCTACAGACTGTGGAGAGTGGCATTTCCAAGCATGAAAAATATGTACATTTATAAGAAGTCATATGAAAATTATCTCCTTTGAGTGTCCCTGCACTTATGTCCTAAGCAGCTGCCTACCTTCAGAGACTTAGAGCTAGAAAGAATTTTAGAGATCTTCCAGTCCAACCGCCTCGCTGTGCAAGTGGGGAACTTAGGCCTAAGAAAGGGAAATGATTGATCCAGGGTCACATGATTAGCAAGAAGCAGAATCTACTCTTACACTGGCCTAGTTATCCAGATAGCAACCGAATAACTCATCTATGCCGATCGACCTCCAGGTATCCAGTCCTATTCTGGGGGCAGCGGAAAACATGGTTCCTGTTTTATCCCTCCATTCCAACCAAACTGGTCTCTTTACCATTCCTTGAACATACCTGATTTTTAACCTCCTCCATGCTTTTGCCCACATTGATCTCTCTAGCTTCTTCAATCTATTCAATGAATCTTATTTATACTTCAAAGTCTACCTTAAGGCCTGATTTTATTCTGAAAGCCTTCCCCAACCACCCCTAGCCAGGAGAGTCCTTTTCCTCCTTGTGATTCCTAGCATATTTAGATGACACCAGTCACTTGCCATTTACACTCTATCTTGTATTATGGTTTGCTTCCCACATTGTACAACTAGTTTGGCTAATTTTGTTCATGCCAGATCATACTATACTCTAAGCTACTAGGAATGCAGGGTCCACATATTTGTGTCTCTCACAGGGCAATTACTCATATCTGTTGATTTGATTTCATTTGGTTTGAATTGAGTTGATCTGAGCTGACAAAAATCACACCTTCTTCAGTTTAGGAGATGCTTTGTTCATTTCTGGGACCCAGCAGAATTCATCACTTTTCAGCTAGCCTTCCAGTGATAAGACTTTCTGTGTTTAGCTGAGTAGGCCCTTGGATGACCTGGACAAAATCCAAAGTCTCTCCAGCTTGGTAGGACTTGACAGAGCCTGGGTGATGTTGGCATAGCCTTAGAGAACTCTGGTTCACTTCCAGGTCATGATGAAGCATGGGAGGAGAACTTTGGAGTTGAGAAAAATTAATGTAAAATTTTGGAGGAATGAATGAATGAATGCAGAGGGATCTTAAGGATAAGCAGAATCTGAACAGGAATATTTTTATCATTATTATTATTATTAACTAATATTTATATTATACTTTAAGATTTGTAAAATGCTTTATGCTCATTATCTTAATTACTTTTTCTTGGGTAGGTACTATTATTACCTCCATTTTACAGATGAGGAAACAGGGTGATAGAGATTAAGTCACTAGTGTCTGAATCAGGATTCAAACTTACTTCTTCCTGACTTCAATCCCAATATGCTAGCAATTACCTAGCAGCCAAAGGTTAGGAGAAAAATTCAAAGTAAAAGGTGTCTATGGAAGACTGTATCAAATGGTGAAGATGAACAGAGGGAGATGACCTGGAAAGAGATAACGTGGAGGGGCAGCGAGGTGGCGCAGTGGATAGAGCATTGGCCCTGGAGTCAGGAGGACCTAAGTTCAAATTTGACCTCAGACACTTAATAATTGCCTGTGTGACTTTGGGCAAGTCACTCAAACGCCATTGTCTTAAATAAAAAAAAAAATTAAACAGATAACCTGGGTCCTTTTTTCCCTCCTATCCACTTTAAGTCAGTTCATTCTTCTCTTTCCCAGCCTCTGAACCTCCGCTTCTTAGTGACTCAGTGGCTAAAATCAAACACATATTACTATTTTAGAGGTGACCTATAGTAAAACTCTACTAGCCCCTGCTAACCTTAGTAGATGAGTCTGTGGTTTCAGCCTGTAGAAAAGTCCCCATACCCCTCCTCTAGGACCAATTCTAAGGAGGAAAATTAGACATTTGTTATTATTAATACTAAAGATCATGATGATACCTAACATTTATATGCCATTTTAAGGTTTGTAAAATTATTTGTAAATATCTTTATATCATTATTTATTATATATCATAATTTGATATATTATCATATAGTATATATCATAATTTAATATATATCATTTTACTTCTATATCACATATAATTAGATATATAATTTTTTATCAAATTTTAATAATAATTTTTCAAGAATTCATAGAATTACTGAATTCAGAGTTAGTAAGTGCCTACTATGTGTCAATCACTCTTCCTTAGCATAAAGAAAGGCAGAACAAGTCCCCACCCAACCCAATCTCCCCACTGACTTGACTTCATAAATAGTACTGGGGCCATATAGAAATACAGTGACTTGTCCAGGGCTTATAGAGAGTATGGCTTGCAGAGAGGAGTTGACCTGAGTTCTTCCATATCCGGGGTCAGCTGTGTATTCATTGTTACTTGCCCCATTTGAGAACCCTTCCAAAAGGCAGTCTCACCCTCTACTCTAGTCATAGGAAGTAAGAGTTTGACATTTCAGATAATCCTTTCAGGTGCTAGCAAAAAGGATCAGTAATGGGGGGGGGGACGCTAGGTGGCACAGTGGATAAATCACCGGCCCTGGAGTCAGGAGTACCTGGGTTCAAATCCGGTCTCAGACATTTAATAATGACCTAGCTGTGTGGCCTTGGGCAAGCCACTTAACCCCATTTGCCTTGCAAAAACCTAAAAAAAAAGGATCAATAATGGGAGAGTAGGTTAGGGGCAAGTGATAAGACATCATTTTGTGATTTTACATGGAAGCACCTATAAAGGAATTGGGGCACAGGTGACCAAAGAGGTTACGACTCCAGGACTTGATCTGCCCCCTTTTCTTTGACTAATTATAATTATCTTAATATATCAAATGTTTACCAACTGACTGGCTAAAATATAGTGATTTGTTCTTTGTTCTAGAAAAACTTCATGACACCAGGGAGGTGATGCCATGACAAGCAAGAGAATTATATTTAAATGAATGGGTACTGTGCTAAGTCACCAGCCTCACTCTCTCCTCCAGAGTCTTCTGAGTTCAGTAGCCACATATAAATCAGGATAACTGGAGATAGCCTGGATGTGAGGCAGCCAGGCTTAACTTGTCTTCAGAGGCCACATTTGAACTCAGGTCCTCCTGACTCCAGGACTGGCGGTCTATTCAGTCTGCAAACATCTTACTTTATTCTGTCAACAACCCTACAAAGTAAATGCTGTTATTATCCACATTTTACAAATGAGGAAACTGAGGTGGACATAAGTGACTTCCTCAGTCATAGTCATATAATTAATAAGTATCTGAGCTCCAATCCTCTTTCCACTGCCCTTTCAAGATGCCAAATCCAAGGGAGTTATCACATAAAAGTTAAGTGATTTACTCAGTGTTAAATATGAAATGTGAACCCAGGGTTTTCTGACACCAAACCTAGCTTTCCATCATCTTTTAATTCAGTTTGATGAAGTAGAAAATGTAAAGGCATTTTTGTGGTATATTCTCAGGCATGCCAGTGTCTCTCAGTCATAGCCAGTCTCCAGCTCATAAAGTACAGATCTTTGAAATCTACCCCTTCTTGGGGGCAGCTAGGTAGCACAGTGGATAGAGCATCGGCCCTGGAGTCAGGAGTACCTGAGTTCAAATCCAGCCTCAAACACTTAATCATTACCTAGCTGTGTGGCCTTAGGCAAGCCACTTAACCCCATTTGCTTTGCAAAAATTAAAAAATGAAGAAAGAAAAAAGAAAGAAATTTACCCCTTCTTCACAGCCCTAATCTTTCAGAATGGGTCAGAGCTGTGCCATTGTGCCCCAGAATCTCTTCAACTAGCTTCCTATCCTTATGTCTTGGGCTATGAGTACCTAATAAGACTCTAGATATCTCGTTTCTCCATAGCTGGGTCCAAAGTTGGGTAGGGTAAATATTATTAGAATTGTTTTTCATATAAGAATCTTAAGGGTCACAGAGGTTGTGACTGACGCTGTTACCTAGCTAAATCCCTACCTAGCTACTTGTGTCAGTGAAGATTTAGACCCTGAACTAACTTAAGTTCAGTGTTTGTCATTATGTCCCATTACCTCTCAGTCTCCATGATTCTGACTGCTGGCCATTTGGACTTCTTCTCATCACCTCTCCTTGCCTAACTAGGTTGGACACCCCAAATCTGGCCCTATATTACAGTATCAATCCATTTAATTTCACTTATAATTTCCCTTAATGATCCTCTGGTCTGGGTTGATATTCCTATGTATCTAACCCTAACTTATTGGTCCCTCCAGCTATAGAGCTGCATTAATTGACTCCCATTTTTACCTATGCCCCACAATTCTTTCTGGAAGGCTAGATCTGTACTAATTATGCTACCTGCCATCTTGTTCTGAGAAGTCCCCCATGAAAACAATTTAAATCTTTATGACCCCCAAATATATATTTTGCCATATCCAATGCTAGCCCCTTCTGTCAATATGTTTCAACATAAAATTGCTTATTGGAAGAGAAGTGGTCAATAGGCATGGAGATTCTCCCACGAATCCTTTTATGGGAGCAGACATTTCCTATATTGATATGAGTATAATGTAGTCATATTTTCTCATTCTGATCCTCATTCATATACAGAATAGATATGATTTCCTTGGGAAATGTTTCCCTTTTACCTGTCAAAAACACAGTAGGCAATGCTATTCATACATCTGGTTTGAGAGAAATGATTAATTTGGACCTCTACTCTATTCCAATCACTATTAATCAATTTGGGGGCAGCTAGGTAGCGCAGTGGATAGAATACCAAGCCTGGACTCAGGAGGACCTGAGTTCAAATCAAACTCCAGATACTTAATAGTTACCTAGCTGTGTGTGACCTTGGCCAAGTCACTTAACCTCACTGCCTTTCAAAAAACACCCCAACCTATTAATCAATTTTATATGATTCCATAGGGGTAATGATTATAAGCTCTGTAAATTAAACCTCAGAGCTATGAAGTACAGATTGTAAGATCACATGCAAAATCATAGGAAGATAGCTAGAGGTCAGTCCTCTACCCTTGCTTTTCCTTGACTTGGTGACCAAGCCCAGTATGATGGAGGTGATTCAAGTACATAGAAAGTCCCAATTTATTTTTAAACCTACAGATCATCTTCTCTTGCCCAGCTTCAGGAATAACCCATCAATCTGATGACTACCTAGTCAGTATGAATAGCCTGTACCTTCTCCTCCTGCCTAACCTAAGAAGGAGCCCATCCATCTTATGACCCCTAATCAGAAAAGACCTTTCTTGGCTTATCCACCCCATGACCCTGATGACATATTGTTTTATTTATTCTAACTTATTCTAGTCCTTGGATCATATGTCACCCAATGAAATTATTCTGTATTTGAAACAACTGTTCTTGAATGTCAAGATATCAGGGTCTATAGAATTATTTGGTATTTGACATAGCCATTCTTAAATGTCCAGATAAAAATTCCTATAAAAGTAGGACCCTGGAAGGAGAAAGAATTTTAGATTATGAGGAAGAGCTGAGGGACCAGTGAGAATCTCTTCACTACAGGGTCAATGAACCCTTCAATAAAGTTCCATTGGTTTAGAGTTCTTCCTCAGTCTCTTTTCTTATAGGTAGGACAAGTGGTAGACTGGACTTGTACCAGATGTGAGACATGGAAAGATATGAGTTTGGTGTCAGAAGAGGGAGAAGAAAAGAGATGGACCATCAATGAGTGGCCTCATAGGTGTGTCTTATTCTTGCCAAGTCATAGTAGAGTTATTACCAATAGGATTTCCCTATCGTATGTGAAGAAATCACAGTTATAGTTATCTTCTCGCTATGATTTGCAAATAGATAATCCATAATTGCAAGATTTCAGCACATCACAAATTCCATAGTGAGATGGAATGGAACCTCTTAGGTTTCATTGCTAAGCAAGTTTCTAACATCCCTTTAATCTCCTCTAGGTTGTTGAATTACAAATCTGGTTTTCCTATTGTAGGTGATAAGCCAGTATAGGAATTAGAACCAAGAGGACTCATGACCAATATTCTTTAGAAATTGGTGAGGTTGTAGTCTGGGCTACAGGTAGTGAAAGTCTATACTGTAGTCCTTTTTGGGGTTATTAAACAATACCATGCATTCCATTGTAATTTAATATCCTTTTGCATTCTGTAAGGTCATGTAATGAATTCTGGGTAGCCAGGGACATTCAAAGAAGAAAATCAGGTCCCATGAATAATGTTTAAATAGAGAGTAGACCTTTATAGATTCTAGATACTTGAATGTGGGAATGTGATATGACATTTTTATTTTCATAAATCCCCCACAAACAACCTACAAATGAGCTGGAAGCTTTCTGCTTAATCTTTTTATATCTCGAGGGCACCAGTACAGCACTGTGATTGCCCATCTGTTGTCAATCATCCTTTTTTTCTGGCCATCAATGTCCCTGATAATGTCTTTCATGCCATTTCTTGAGCACAAATCATCTTTGGCAGAATTCTGCAGCCTGTTTACACCCACCATACAGCTTTCAATTGTCCTTTGGGTCACTCACAATTTTGATTTGTACAAGATCATTGTGTTCCATGCTTGCCGCAGAACATCAGAAAAATAATGGGAAATCTGAGCTATGGCAAGATATTCTCCTCACCTTCATCCATTCAAGAAGCCTTCACTTAGTATCTACTATGAATTCAGCAGTGTGTTATATATAATATACAATAAGGCAGAAAAGGATTAATCTGAAGCATCCAATGAATATTGACAGGTTAAAATACATATGTAAGAGGACAGTGAGGATGTTGAAGAAATGGAGGAAGGAGGAGAGAGGGATGGGGAGCAGAGGGTAAAGGAGGAGAGGAGAAGGAAGAGGAGGAGGAGGAGGAGGAAGAAGAAGAAAAAGAAGGAGAAGGAGGAGGAGGAGGAGGAGGAGAAGAAGAAGAAGAAGAAGAAGAAGGAAAAGAAGAAGAAAGGAGGAGGAGGAAAGAAGAAGTATTCATATAGTTCTTCACTTGCAAAGCTTGTTCATTCCATCCTTATAAGGTTAATTAATGGAATTTGAATTGTTCATCCTGTAGAATAAAAGACTTACAAGTATTTGAAACTATTGAAGAGGGGTCAGAATTATTCTATATAACCCCATAGGACAAAGCACAAAATAAGAATTTTCAAAAGGTGAATTTGGACTGACTATAAAGACATATTTCCTATCAATTAGATCTATCCAAATGAGGAATAGAGAGAGGCAGCATGGAGCAGTGGATAGAGAACTGGCCTCAGGCTCACAAAGACTGCGTTCAAAATCTTTTTTTTTAATTAATTTTTATTAAAGATATTATTTGAGTTTTACAATTTTCCCCCCAATCTTACTTCCCTCCCCCACCCCCATGGATTCAAATCTTGCCTCTGTCATATACGGTCTGTGTGACCCTAGGTAGGTTACTTATCCCTAAGTTCCCCAGATTTTTATCTAATATGAAAACACTAGTTTAGTATAGGAAATATCTCACCATAAAATCCCTGTACCAATGAAATAACATGTACAATCAAAATCAAACACAAAGCAGAATGAAAGATCATAATTTCCCTATCATTGGAGCTTTTCTAACAGAAACTGCTTGACCACTGCTCAGGACGATTGTCAAATGGATTGTTAATAAATTAAGGGTTAGAGAAGAAACCCTCAGAAGTCCCTTCTGACCCTAAAGTTTTGGTAAAACCATTCAGTGTAGACAATAGGTATTACAGGAGAAAATAGAAAGGAAAACTCAATTTTGGGAGATTTTGTGGGGGGTTGACCCTGGGTATCAGATTGTATTTGCTTAGAGGAAAAGAAGGGGAAGAACATATTTCAGATATAGGAAACACAGACTTAGAATAGGAAATAAACCAAGCATGAGGAGAAGGTGAGATAGACAATAAAAAAAACTCCTATTAAAGCAAAGTGTGTGGTCTTAGGAATAATGAGAGATAATGCTAAGTAGGTAAAAACAATAGCAGCTAACATTTTTATTACAGCACCCTATTATGTTACAGGTACAATGCTTTCCTCTTTACAAATATGATCCCATTTGGTCCTCACAACAACCATGGAAGGTAGCTACAATTATACCTATTTTGCAGTTGAAGAAATTGAGGCAAACAGATTAATTGACTTACCTAAGGTCATTTAGCCTTAGTAAATGGTTGGACTGGAACTCACATCTTTCCTGACTCTACAGCTCTGGTAAAGTGGGACCAAGTTAAAAAGAACCTTGAATATCAGAGTGAGGAGCCCTGAAGGCAATAAAAAAACTGCTACAAGTTTTTTGAATAGAAACTTGTCAGCAATGGTTAGGAATATTTCTTGGGAAGCCAATGCAAGATGGATGAGAGGGATAAATAAATACTGGAGGTAGAAACCCCATTAAAAAGCTGCTCTAATATGTTAGATGGAAGAAGTTTAGACCAGGATGAAGACAGTGGGCTAGGCTATGGATTTGATAGTCATCTCACAGGAATAACCCTTTTGATTTGGTGACTAATTGGAGAGGGAGGAATCCAAGATGACGTAAGAGATTTTAAGCCTGAAAGTATTAGAGAATGGTGGTGCCATCAACCAGATACAGGGAAATCAGCAGGAGTTGGCTGAAGGCGGGAGGGGATGATGAGTTCATTTTTAGATATGTTCTGCCAAGACGCCAGGTGGGAAAGTCAGGGATGAGGGGAATGATGACAACAGCTGACATTTATATAATGCTTTGCATGCATGATGTCATTCATGCTCCATGAAATAGGCACTAATAATATCCCCATTTTACAGATGAGGACAACAGTGCGGAAATTGGTAAAAGGATTTGGTCAGGCCCACAGAGCTGGTTAGTGTCAGAGGCAGGATTCATGAAGTTAGAGCAGCAATCCCCAGGCCACCCTGCCCCTAAGTAAACCGAGACTCAACAGCCATCTGAAAAAGGGCGCTAAAGTTGTGGGGTAGGAGCAATTTACTGGGGTGAAAAGTGTAAGCTTGAGATCCTTGTCTTCGCAGGAATAATAATGACAAAGATGATAGCTGACATCTCTATTTGTCAGGTGACCCAGCATCCCTTTAGGCAATCTGGTTCTATCAGAGAAACCCAAAGGAGTTTTGATGCTCATGATTCATATTGTGAAATAGAAGGAAGAACTGGATTCTCCTTTGTTACTTTCAACACTGGCTTTGTATTGATATATCCTAAACAGATCTCTCTCTCTCTCTCTCTCTCTCTCTCTCTCTCTCTCTCTCTCTCTCTCTCTCTCTCTGTAGTCTCTTTCATTTTTAAAAATTTCTTATAGCTGTAGATAAAAAATATTATATCTTTAAAAAAAAGAGAATTCTATATGTTCTTACACCGGTAGCAGTGGGCAGCCCCCACCCACTCATAGCTCTTCAAATACCTCCAAATGTTCATGCCTTAGGATCTATGAAATTGATAAGGGAATGTATAAAAGTGACCAAATTAACCCTCAGAGGTACCACGCTATACTGACTGACAGAGTGCTTCACACACATTGCCCCCTTTTTAACTCCGTACCCTGACAGAAGCATCTGGAAGATGCTTACCATGGCTATGCTTAACATTTGGACCCATCCACTGAATATCTTCCATGACAGAGTACATGTCTCTCCATTGTATTCCTGTCTTGATATTCAGGAGGCATTCACACAAAGTCAGATGGGTTGCTGCTTCTGAACTCTAGCCTTATTACCAACAATTAATTACCCACAAAAAAACAGCATAAGAGATATTATCAAAGAAAAATAGGAACTTCATGAAACAGGACTGGGGCAAGCACCATGAGGAGCACCCTCTGAAATCAGCTCTTTTTGAGATTGATTCAGTTAATATAAAGGGAGATAGAGACCCCAGGACATTCATAAGCAGAGAGCCCAGGATGCAGCAAGTAACACAGGGGAAGAGCTCCCCTGGAGTCTGGTATCTAGAGAAGGAAGTCCCTATCTGGCAGCCTACAATTTTAACTAATTAGTCTTGCTAATTACGTACTGAGTCCAATTTTTTCTTCCTACAGAATGAGCAGCAGAACTGCCAGCACCCTCTAAATTAAGTCACCTTAGGGCACAACCCCAGTCACCTCACCCTATCAATCAATTACCTAGAATGTTTTAAGCATCTGCTCTGGGCCAGGCAGCGTCCTGGGTGCTAGGGATACAAAAAAAATTTAAATGAAAATTCTCAAGGAGTTTTCATCCTAAGAGAGGACACAGCATAGAGTCCATAGACAGACAGACAGACAGATAGATAGATAGATAGATAGATAGATAGATAGATAGATAGATAGATGAGAGATAGAGGTAGATATGTACACATTAATACACACACATACTCATACATCTATATGTATAAATGCATATAATAAAAATAAATGCAAAGTAGTTAAATGCAAATTAGCTTGGGTGGGAAGGCATTAGAAGATGAAGGAATCAAGAAAGGCTTCATTCATTGTAAAGAATGCACTTATGTGGTACACTGTATATCTGGAGTCAGATAGCTAAGTCACTTAACTGCTTCCTGCCTCAGTTTCCACAACTGTAAAAGGAGGATCATACTGGAACCTACTTTTTTTTGGTTTTTGCAAAGCAATGGGGTTGAATGACTTACCCAAGTTGGCATAGCTAGGTAATTATTCCGTGTCTGAGGTCAAATTTGAACTCAGGTCCTCCTGACTCCAGGGCTCTATCTATCTACTATGTCACCTAGCTGCCCCTTAGAACCTGCTTTTCAGGGTTATTTTGAGGATCAGATGAGATATTTGTGCAATGCTTAGTAAAGAGCTTGGCACACAGTAGGGGCTATATAAAAGATTATTTCTTCCTCTATTGCTTTCCTTAAGGGAAGAAAAGGATTTTATGAGGCCAGTTCGGCTGGATTGTTAGATGAAATGTTCGGGGTAGGAGGAGTAATGTCCAAAAAGTTGGAAAGCTAGGTCAGACCAGGTTATAAAAGACTTAAACAGTATAACAGGGAGGTTTATTTTTCTCCTGGGGCAATAGGAAGTCACTGGAGTTGTCAGCATAGGGCAATGAGGTGATCGGATTTTTTTCTCTACTTTGGTAGCAGAATGTAGGGTAGACTGGAGTGATGAGACTTGAAATGAGCAGGTCTGTTAGGAGGTAATTGGGATGATCATAAAAAGTGATGAGAAACTCAACTAGTGAGTAGACAGGAGGGATCAAATGCAAGAGATAGTGTAAATGTAGAAATACAAGATTTGGCAATCCAATGATCTGGGGTAAAGAAAAGACAGGAGTCAAGGCTAAAGTTAAGGTTATACACCTGGAAGTCTGGAAGATGCTTTCATCAGAAATAGGAAAGGTGTGGTGGGAAGGGCTATTGAATTCAATTGAGTTTAAAATGTCCAGTAGGCAACTAGTGATGCAGGACTACATCTCAAAGGACCACTGAGGCTAGATAAGTAGATCCATGAGTCATCTGCACAGAAATGATAGTTAAACCTTTGGGAGCTGATGGGATTACAGAGAGACAGAGATAGAGAGACAGAGACAGAGACAGAGAGCAATGAAAGAGAGACAGAGCCAGAGACAGAGAGAGAATGAAAAAGAGCTAAGGTAAAGAGAGACAGAGAAGTAGAGCAGGGAGCTCTTAAATATTTTTATTCTGGCAGCTTAGTGAAAGCTATGAATCCCATTAGAGTAATGGTTTTAAATGCTTACTAAAAATACTTAGTTTACAAAGGAAACCAATTTCATTAAAATATAATTATAAAAATATTTCTCTTAAAAAATTCATGGTCCCCAGGTTAAAAACCCTGGAGTGTGCAAAAGATAAAGAAAGTCTGGAAAGGAACCTTGAGGAATATGAATTGTTGGAGGATATGATATGGATGATGAGTGAGCAAAGAAGACATAGAAAGAACAGCCAAAAAGGTAGGAGGAGAGCCATGAGGAAGTAGTGTTATGAAAACCTAGAGAGGAGAAAGAATACAAAAAGAGAGACAGGATACTTACTATATTGATGGTGCTGCATCCAAGAGATATGTGCTTAGGAAAGGGAATGACTCAGACACATTGCTAATGAATGGACAAATCCCATATTGCATTGGTACCCCACATAAATATCAAGAAGCTCCAAGAAGATACCCTTCTACCTATACACTGATTGGACTCTCTGAAGGATCTACCTTCGTCCAGAATGTGAAGAATGAGACATGGAAAGGTCTGGAAGAAGTACCCACACTGATGAATCTATGAAGCAAATAAAATGGTGGAGCACTCTATTAATAATCATCATCTCCCTTTTGTTCAAAGAACAAGTCCATTAGGATGGTTCCTCTATTTTTCAAAGAATAGCAGAGACGAGGAGTCTGAAAGATGCACGTTCAAATCTGATCTCGGACAACGATTAGCTGTGTGAACCTGGGCATGTCTCTTAACATCTCCTTGCTTCAGTTTCCTCATCTATAAAATGGTGGCGGTGGAGAGGTTGCAGGACCCAGAGTTAGGAAGACTCCTTCCTGAGATCAATTCTGGCCTCATATACTTACTAGCTGTATGACTCTGGCCATACAGCTGTTTGCCTCAGTTTCCTCATCTGTGAAGGTGAAGGAAATGATAAACCATTACAGAATCTTTGCTAAGAAAACCCCAAAGGGGGTTCCCTAGGAGATGGGAATGAATGAAACAACCAACAACATAACAATATTACTTATCTTCCACAGCTATGAAGATCAAATTAGATATTTGGAAAGTGCTTAGCAAACCTTAAAGCTCTATATAAATGTTATTATTATCATTCATATTATTATGATGCAGGCCTTAGTACATTGCTGCAGCTGGAAAAATTAACCACAGGATGGCCAGCCTTCTGGTACCAAGCATCCCCAAGGCTGCCCCTGGGACAACAGATGCCAGTCATCACCAGGCAGAATGCCAAGCCTTCCTGACTTGCTAAGACCTGCCAGGGATGTGTACAATCAGGGAGAACAACACCATAATGAAACCCAATAGGAACTTTAGAAGAATATCCCTATTTTATAGCTCAGGAAAAGGATGGCTACAGGAATTACTACCAAATCCAATCCTCTTTCTAGGATCAGCCTGGCAGCTGCTTCCCCAAAGACAAGGACAGCATCTTTGCCATCCCCCATGGCTCATCTCCCCCTCACCTTGATTGGACATTCCCCATGAGAGGAGGGAGACCTCAGAAGGCATTCCCTCCTAGTGAAGGAAGGAGGTCAGCCCAGATCCAACAGCCCAGATCCAACAGCCCTCCCACAGAGGGCTGAAACCTGTGCTGTCCACCCCCAGCTAGGATCCACTCCTCCAGCGGGAATTTCAAAGTTCTAGATTTCACCTTTAATGTATTTCTTTCACAGGATTCAAAAGACTGCTATCTGCATGAAATGCTGCATTAGCATCAAAATGAGGGGAGCTCCCTCAATATCTGAAAGTGGTTCTGATGGGTTTGAAGGTAGCAGAGAGCTGAGAGGAGCATTAAGGAAATAAATGCAGCATTTGTATTCAAAGGAGCTTTCTTTTTTCATTTAAAGTCATTGATGTAAGAAGTGGTGCTTAAGGCCCTGCTTATAAAAGCAAGGGTACATCTGGGAGGTAGGATGGGGCTGTTTACTGGGGCTCTGGGAAAGGCAAACTCTACTTGAAGGATGGATCTCTGCTAGGAGGTGGGAGGGGGAGGGGAGGCCTAGGGAGAATCCCCCCACACCCCAAATGAGAAGGACTTTGATCTGGAAGCAGCCTTAGGGATCTTCTAATTAGCCCCTTTCACTTTGCTGGGGAATAAACAATGACTAGCCCAAGGTCACACAGGGAGTGAGGAGCAAAAAATTAAAATTCGAATCTAGGTCTTCTGATTTTAAATCCAGGGTTCCTCTCTATAAGTTCCTACAACACCCATTTTGTGACTGTGATGGGGAGCACAGGAAAGTCCTCCCCTCCAATTCCATCTCAGCCTACCTCATCCTAAAATATCTTCTATGCTAGCTTCTCACAATATTCGAAAACCGCTCATACCAAAGTTCAGTTTTCTGACTTAGTGAGAACATTTAGACCTTCCCTTGTGCCCCCTTCAAATTGTCAACTTCAAACTTCTTGGCATCATCATCCCCTCCCCTCCTCCTGCTCACTTTTTCAAAGAAAGGACTTATCCCTACTCCTATTTTCTTCCAATAACATAGGGCAGCTAGGTGGTACATTGGTTAGAGCACTGGGCTTTGGATCAGGAAGGCTCATTTTCTTGAGTTCAGATTTGATCAGCTGTTTTTGATCTTCATCAAGTCACTTAGAAAAGGTCAGTAGGTGGTGCAGTAGAAAATGCACCAGCCCTGGAGTCAGGAAGACACTAGACACCTATTACTATGTGACCCTGGGCAAGTCACTTAACCCCAATGGCCTCACAAAACAGACAAATAAAAAAAGGTTCAAGTTTCAATTCTGCTCTTTTCCTTTTCTAGGTCTCAGTTCCATCATAGACTAGATGACCTCAAATTTCTTCCATCTGTAAATCCATAATAAATTTTTCTTGTGCCATCACTTTCTTCCCCTTTATAACCAAACTTGTTTGAAAAAGTTTTTTGCCTATCCTCCAACTCCTTACAGAGATGGGATCTATAGGTGAGGAACATTGCTAATAATGTCTCATTTTTCAATGTATTGAATTGTTTGGCTGATGTTTTTCTTTTAAAAAGAAAAAAATATATAAGGGATAGTTCTGTATAAGAGGAAGAGAGAAGGATTCAGGAGAAAATCTAAGAAAGGTAAAACAAAAAATATCAATCAAAATTTTTTTTTAAGAGAAGTGGTTTGCACTCGAAATCTTCACTTCCTCATAATTCTCTTCTCAGCTTCTTAAGACCAGGTTTCCTTTATTGACATTTAACCAAAATCATCTTTTCAGAAATCACTAATGACCTACTGTCAACTGTAAAACTTAAAAATATAGTTAAAATAAAAATCACTGGAAAAATATAGATTAGCTATGAAGTTTTATTCTTTGGGATTTACCATCTAACCTATAGATAGAGATCATCTATCCAAGATGATAACCTTTGGACTTAGAATTAGTTGAACTTTTAAACAAAAACAAAGTATACGGAAAATCATTAATCTTCTCGATGACCTAAGCATGAGTAGTTGCACAATATCTGTGCCCCAAACTGCTCTTCAAGGAGTATCATCTTTATGCAATATTATCAGATCTCTTATTGTCTCCTCCTGAAAGGACAGTCTCAGTATCATAGCTGTTGACATTCTAAGTTTGTAATTAATATAAGCAGGGATACCTTGGAGTCTTAATTTCTAACCTACTAGGTTTGGCAAGATGACTTAAATGAAGCCTAAATGTCCTCTAAAGAAATCAATCTTTTACCAGGGTATAGTTTTGAGAAATTATTGCTTAACACTGCTAATCCCCAAGTACAATAGCCTCCTTTTTCAGTTAACCTCTTGATCCCTGTAGTATTTGATCCTGTTGACCCCATCCTTCCCTTGGATATTAATGCCTACTTCACCTTCAGAGTCTTCAGTCCTCCTATGTTTCTTCCTACTTCTGTAACTTCTTCCCTGACTCTTTCTCTCTTCCAGAAACGTTAAGGTTGCTACTTCCTCAGGTTCTCTCTTCCATATTCTCTCTAGGCTTCTCTGCTTTGGCAATCTCACTCTCTTCCATGGCTTTACTTCTCTACTGCCAATACCTTCATACCAGCTCCAAATCTTATTATACCCTACCCGAATTGTTGTAGTAACCCTTTTATTTGTCATCCCAAGCCCACTCTTTGTTCCCCCACCTCATTCTTGACTCACTTGCCAAACTGATCTAGCCAAGTCAACTCTCCATTCAAAACCCTCCTGAGGTGTCCTATTGCTAGTGGATTAACCTTCTAATACCCTTCACCTGGAATTAAAATTGGTGCCATCTAAAAAGACGGGAAGTAGAAAAAGAGGAGTCAGAAGATCTCAGTTGGAATTCTAGTCCTGCTGTAAATCGCTTTGTGAGTGATTCTGGACAAATCACCTCCCCGTCTGATCCTTCAAGCTCTCAGTTTCTTATATTATGATCCACATTTACTCCCTTCACCACATTCTGCGACCCAGTCACAAAGGCTACTTATTGGCTAATTTAAGAGTATAAGAATGAAATGCCACTGCGGGGGGGGGACTCATATTTTAATCTAATGAAGGAGATCATAGGACCAAAAACTTGAAGCTGGAAGGGAATTTAGATATCACCAAGTCTAACTCCCTCCCCCTATTTTATAGATAAAGTGACTTGTCCATGGTCACATGATATCAGCAGCAGGGTTTTTTATTTGAGAGAGAAGGATCCTGGGGAACAGCATATAGAATAGGTTCTTGAGGGATGGGGGACAATAAAGGGAAAGATGTGGGAAGAAGGGGGAAGACACCAAAACAAACTTCCTCTCCTAGGCATCCTACAAGTGGAAAGAAAGACCTTGAGAGACAAGAAACTCATTTACCTACATCCGATTGTTAGATGTCACTAATTGTTAAAAAGCTGAACTCTTTCTCTTCATAATAATATCCACTTAGTGATCCACATTCTGCCTTCTGGCCTCCTGGCTTTAGAAATCATGCTGAGGACTCCTTTCTCAATGATCTCTTTTAATCATTTAGCTCTGGAGCTAAATAACATCTGGATCCCAGACCCGAGAGTCCAAAAGATAACAGCTGACTGGTGTACTATTTACATAGTACTCTCTTCTACTCTAGACAGACAGACAGACAGACACACACACACGCACACATACCTCTGAGGTCCCTGAGGTACAACTGGGAAATCAGGAAAGACTGATCCTTTGTCATCTGACATCCTTGCCTATATGTTCCCTTTGTATTTGCTCTAGAATTCACTGCTTGTCCCCACCAAGCCTGCCTTCCTACTCCCATTATCATCATCATCATCACTAGCGTTTTATAGTAGTTCAAGGCTTGAAAAAATTTTTTACATATGTTAATTTATTCAAACTTCATAACACCTCTTGAAGGAAGCACAAAAACCAGAGTCTGCGAAAGAATGATTAAGTTGGTTTGTCAAAGGAGAAAGAAAAGCTGTGTCTCCCTCCCTCCTTTTCATATTGCATATGGCATTCAAGCAAGAGAACCAATTGCTTGAGCTGTCATCTTCTTAAGGTCCTGTGCCTAAAATTCTGTAACTTCATTTTATTTATTCATATACTGGAGACTCTATATTAGCAGCTAAGTATAAACATTTGATGAAATTAGGGCAAAGCTAAGACACAAGCTATTGGAGAACACAATAATAATAATGTGTCCTTCGTGCTCTAAGGCCATGACATCAAGAAGGTGATACGATGACAAGCACATGAATTGGATTTGAGTGAGAGGGTGCTATGCTAAGTCACCAACCTCACTCTCTCCTCCATAGCCATCTAAGATCCAGTGGCCAAATATGAATCAGGACAGCTGGGAGATGGCACCAAATGAGAGGTAAGCAGGGTTAAGTAACTTGCCCAAGGTCACATAGCTATGAGCTGGAGAACACAAAACACCAGCTTGGGGTAGACCCAACCATTCTTCACAGTGGTTTCCCTTGAGCAGTTTTGAGGCCAATGAAACCTCTGTTGTAAACTTTGGGTTAGATTCATAAAGCTGGATTCAAACCATTAATAAATAATAAAGTATTTTCCTCACAATTCCCATTTCAAAGACAAATGAAAAATGACACAGTTTGTAAGTGTCTAAGATGGAATTGGAAGTCAGATCTTTCTTGCTCAATCTACCCATTGATGAACCATATTTCCTGTGAGAACTCACATATGTCCAAGCCTGTGCTAGATGCTATGGGCAAGACAGGAAGAATATAACAATGATGTTTCCCATTTGCCTGTAGGGCATGTTTCAAGTCTAGTTCCCCTAGGTGTCATCATTTGTGGTTTTCTGGGACTCTGTATGAGGTGGAGGTAGAGAGAAAAACTGGGAATGGAATCCATGGTTCTCAGAATATGGAATATTTATGGTGTGTGAATGGAGTTATTCTACAGTGGATGGGAATCAGTGTAAACCAGATAGTTTAATGGTTCAAAGTATGAAGTCTTTGGTCTTCTTTCTAAAATCAGGGCATTACTCTGTCTGAATTTATAATGGTCATAAGATAGCGGACACTATGATCCTGGAAAAGATTTTAGGTTATTGAGTTCAACCTTTTCCATTTACAGATAGGGAAACTGAGGCACAGAGAGGTTAAAGTCACTTTAACCCGGATTGCAGAGCTAGTAAATATCTGAGGTAGAATTTGAACACAGATCATCCTGACTACAATAGAGAAATGAATTTTCATCTGTCCCTTACAAACATAGTAATGACTGGAAGTATAAAACAAAATATAAGGCATTTATCCTGGAAGAATCCTTAGATTAAAAACCGTCATAATCCATGCCCCCCATCCCTAGTTTGAGTTCATAGAAAAGGAGTCTAAGGTAGGGGATGGAAATCACTATTTGGTTCATTCTGCCCCGACCCTGACTTTACCTTGGAAAATTTCATAGATGGGTAAAAGGTTTCAGCCATCTATCCCTGAACTCTGAACCCATGTAGGCATTCAAGGTACTAATTATATAAGGCGATTGGTAGCCTTTATTTCACCGAATTGAAAATTCAGAAAATACATCAAGGACTCACGACAAACAATCAATAGTATTCACTTAACTCTGTGGTTATCCTCACTTTGTAACAGGGACTAAAGTCTTCTAGTCTTAGTCTGAACCATCGGGGATTCCAGGTATTTTTGCTGCTTGTATACCAAGGATTGGCTCAATGGATAGTGAGCTAGACCTAGAATCGGGAAGGTCTGAGTTCAAATCCAACCTCATAAACTTATTGTATGTGTAACTCTAGACAAATCACTTTACTTCTGTTTACCTTAATGTCCTCATCTTTAAAATGGAAATAATAATAGGCCTAAACTCCCAGGATTGTCATGAGAATCAAATGAGAAAATATTTGTGAAGTGTTTAATACAACACCTGGTCTGCAGTAAGCACTAAATAAATGTTTGTTTTTTTACTTTCCATACCTGAAACATTCTCTCTCTAGCTCTGTCTCTTCTTCTTCCTCTTCTTCTTCTTCTTCTTCTTCTTCTTCTTCTTCTTCTTCTTCTTCTTCTTCTTCTTCTTCTTCTTCTTCTTCTTCTTCTCTCTGTCTCTGTCTCTGTCTCTGTCTCTCTGTCTCTCTCTGTCTCTCTCTCTGTCTCTCTCTCTCTCTCTCTCTCTCTCTCTCTCTCTCTCTCTCTCTCTCTCTCTCTCTCTCTCTCCCACACACACACTTACTTCCTGGGTTCTCTGTCTTCCTTCAAATATCAACTGAATATCTTGCCTTCTCCAGGAAGCTTTTCCCAATCCCTTTTTGTCATCTCATTTTGTTGATTATTTCTCATTTATTATATGGATATGTATGGTTACGGATATGGGTATGTATCATCCATATGTCATCACTGGCAGGTTGCTCCACCATTAAATGTGAACTCCTTGAGACTCAGTAAAGCAGCTGAATGTGTAGTAGAAGGAACACAGGCCTGGGAATCAGGAAGACTCATTTTCATGAGTTCAAATCCAACCTTAGACACTTACCAACTGTGCGACCCTGTGCAAGTCACTTAACCTTGTCTGTCTCAGTTTCCTCATCTATAAAATTAGCCAGAGAAGGAAATGACAAACCACTTTACTATCTCTGCCAAGTAAATACCCAAATGGGATCATGGATAAGACTGAAGCATCTCAACAACAGCATCTTTAGTGCTTAGCCCAATGACCAGTGTAAAGTAGGTGATTAATACATGTGCATTGACTAACTGATCAGAGCTATGGAAGGAACTGAGCCCTGACTTGGCTCAGTAGACCTCCCAAGAATCAAAATACCATGCTGGAATTTGAACTCCCTTTGGAAGGCAAACGAAATTGATGCTGTTAGACATTTGGATGAGTTCTTTTTTCACTTATGAGGACACATAACCTCAAGTGTATGGCACTCCTTGGAGCTTAGAATATCCCAGAAATGAAATGTCTTTGGGAAAAGGAAACATACCTTCTCATCAGCTTCCTATCTATGATTTTCAGATATAATAGCTGACTGATATATGCCTCCCTCCTCCCTTACTCAAGATCACTGGCAAAATCCCAGACTTCAGCTCTCTCTGTACACTTAGGCTTGTCTTCTCTGTCTCTTTATCTGTTTCTTTGACTGATTCTGTCTGTCTCTGTCTATCCATCTCTGTCTCTGTCTCTGTGTTTCTCTCTCCCTCTCTCTCCCTTCTTCCATTCTTCCCTCCTTCCTTCTCTTTCTCTCTATGTCTCTCAGTCTCTCCTTCTCTCTCCAAGGATTGCTTTGGTGTAATGTTCCCCACACTAACCTGGGTTTCTTTTCCTTTCTGGCAGTGGACAGGGTCTATGTCCCTGACCCAGATATCTGCCCTCTCACCATTGCCTTTGGCCCTTTCCCCTTGCAGACTCAAGTTAGGTGATGAGTCACTCTTGCCCAAGCCAAGTCCCTGACCTTCTTCCTGTGCAGATTTAGAGGGTTTAAGCACTTCTTTGTTCTGTGGGGAAGTGATAGATTTTGAGGAGACTTGAGTGAGACACAGAGAACCCTTAGAAGCGGAATAGAACTTGGGAGGAGGCAATATTGTTTTCCTAGAATAGCAATCCTGAGAATTCTAGGAGAGGTTTTGGGGTACCCTCCGATGTCTGGACCCATCATTTCTGCCAACTGGTCACCGTCTGGCTGGTGATCTTATCATAGGGGTGGGTGCTTCTGATTCTTCTCTCCTCCTGTCGATCTGTTCAAGGCCTTCCTCCCTTCCAGGAAGCCCCCAACTTTGATTATTATCAGTGCTCCCTTTTTGTACTCTCTGAACCCCAATTTCCTCCTCTGTCAAAAGGGAGTGTGGGTCAGGTGGTCTCTGAGCTTTCTTTCAGCTCTAAATCCTATCACGTAGTACCACCAGAATTCTGCACAACCCCCCAGTCCACCGCCAGCATCTCTCCTCTTCTCTGTCAGGGATAGGCCAATTGTTGGTTCCGACAGCCTCCAGTTCTTTAAGAAGCAGAGAGAAAGGTTGGCAGGAGCAGCCAGGATGTTTTGCTTTCTCTAGAACTGGTGTGAAATGTTAAATAACTCGTGGGCAGCCCCAAGAGGGGTGGAAAGTGGGGCTAGAAACAGGAAGCTGCCTGAGAAAAAGAAGGAGAATTGAGCTTAGAGTTTTAAGGAAACTAGACCTGTCCCCTGTAGTTCCCCAAATCTGACTTGTGCCCACCCAGCAGCCTTGGAGTTTCCAGCAAGAGGGGAGGAGGGAAAGTCTGTTGTCCTATCCAGTTCCCTTTCTCTAAGCAACCTCAACCTAGCCAAATAAAGAGAGCTTTGAGATCCTTCACAGGATACTCACTTCCCCCAAACCCTGCCATCATGAAGCCAAAATCACCTTCTTTCTATTTCTTACAGTTGAACACTCCATTTCCCATCTCCCTGCTTTTGACCTTGCAGTAGCAGATGCCAGGAATACATTTCCCCCCTTATTTTTGCCCCATGGAGCCTCTCTTCCTTTAATCACAATTATTTCAAGAACTGAACTCCAGGAGGACAATTAATACAATAACAGTATCATAAAAATAATTTTCAATGACTTTGGAATTCTGACCAGCGCAAGGACCAACCAGGATTCCAAAGGACTCATGATGAAACACATCACCTGCCTCCTGCAGAGGGGTGAATTTAGAGGGTCAACCCAAGCTTTCTGTGTATAGATGCGCATATATTCAAATAGATATGTATATGTCTATATATCCATGCATGTGTATATTGTGAACACATATGTGTCTCATATAATAATATACATGTGTACGCATATGACTTATGTGTGTATTGCTGATTATGAATATTTGCAATAGCGTGTTGTTCTTCATTTCCTTTGGGGAAGGTGAATTCTTGTTCATTGAAAATAATAATAAAAATAATAATAGCTCACTATATATATGTTTCACGCACTTTACAATTATTATTATTATCATTATCATTATTATCCCATTCGAGCCTTAGGACAACCCTGGGGGAGATAGGCGCCGTTATGATTTACAGATTAGGAAACTGAGGTGGGAAGTGACTTGCCCAGCGTCATACGACTAGTAAGATCAAATTGCCTTATTAAAAGGGATACAAGCACATTATGTATGAAGTCTTTTCTGAGAACCTCTTTCCTACCATGAGCATCTCCCCCTCAAATGAGCTTTTATTGAACTGCTAGGTATTTTCTAACTTTATATTTATGTCATAGATTTTTTCATCTGTACCTGTTTTCTCCCCATTATAGTGGAGGCAGAGATTTTTTTCATCCTTTGTATTGAACACATCACATCATTGGCATTTAATGAATATTCATTGATTAGATCACAGTAGACATTTAACTGACCAGTTTAGCAAGACAGGGTCTCTAATGCCTACCTCTTCCTTTGCCCTCCCCCTCCTCCCCCTCCTTACTCAGACTAAGGAATTTGGGGGCCTTCCTGCTCCCCAGAAATTCATTCCCAAGATGGATGAAGGACTGATTATGCCGGCCTCTCAGCAAAGACTGCTACATTATAGACAGAGCAAAGCTGAACCAAAGGGAAGAAGCATTAATGGGAGAATTTCAGGTACCATGACAAGCTCGTGTGGAATATTAGGCAGTGGAGACGGGAAAATTCTTGCCATTTGACTGTGGCCACTGATGAATTCTTGCACCTCTTTTTGTCCCATATATATTCACTTAAATCTGACTGGTACCCCTTATATTTCTTCAAAGTTTCTATTAGAATTCATAACCTCAGGGACAGCTAGGTGGCACAGTGGATAGAGCACCAGCCCTGGAGTCTGGAGGACCTGAGTTCAAATGTGACCTCAGGCACTTAATATTACCTAGCTGTGTGGCCTTGGAAGCCACTTAACCCCATTCCCTTGTAAAAACCTAAAAAAAAAAAGAATTTATAGCCTCAATTGCCCCCCTCTCCCCATAAAATCATCTCATTGGATTGCAAGGCCTGGAAGGGTTCCCTGTAAAAGACCCACCTCATTTCCTTTATTCTTTTATTTGAAAGAAGATATAGATTATCCCACTTCCCTTTTTAGTCTCCCTTCAATTCTAGGTCATAGAATTCAGGAACCTTTGAGTTCAAGGGACCTTAGAGACCAACTGATTCAACCTCCTCTCCCCTAAATCACCCAGTAACCCTTTGTGTAGCATCAACAGATCGGGTCATACCATTTGTTGTTCCAGTGTCTCTGATGAGACAGTATGGCTCAATAGAAAGCACTCTGACCATAACATCAGAATACTTGCCTTCATATCCCACTTCTGATGCTTACTACTTATGTAGGCTTAGATAAATCACTTACCTTTTCTAAGTCTCAATTTCCTCATTTGGAAACTAAGAAGGTTATTGTAAATGACCTTTGAAATCCCTTCCAGCTCTAGGTTCATGAACCTGGTGAAAGGGAATTCAGCATCTCAAGGGACTGTTTATTCTACTTTGGGATAGTTTTAGTTATTAGAACATTTTTTCCCATAAATCAAATTGAACTTGGTGTTCCTCTCCTTTTGATCTCTTGTTCTGTACCTAAGGTGAGGCCACTAGAATTTTGGCTCAGGGTCCCAAATTTCTTTTTTTTTTAGGTTTTTTTTTTGCAAGGCAAAACAGGTTAAGTGACTGCCCAAGGTCACACAGCTAGGTAATTATTAAGTGTCTGAGGTCGGATTTGAACTCAGGTACTCCTGACTCCAGGGCCGGTGCTCTATCTACTGCTCCACCTAGCTACCCCACCAGGGTCCCAAATTTCAATTGCAGCCTTGCAATCCTTCAGAAGGATGGCAACATCAGAGCTGAGCAACTTAGTCAGAAATAGCAATTAGTTAAAATAAAAAGCCAGCAAATGGGAAGCTAGGGTAAATTCTTTCTACCCATTCCTTTGCTCTTTCTGTACCCCTGACTTCCCAGCCTAGTGAAACATGGATTCATTTATGGGCCGTTGTCCCCAACTCCTCTCTCATTCTCTGTCTCTGTCTGTCTGTCTCTGTCTCTGTCTCTCTGTCTCTCTGTCTCTCTCTCTCTCTCTCTCTCTCTCTCTCTCTCTCTCTCTCTCTCTCTCTCTCCCCTTCCTCCCTCTTCTCCCCCTTTTCTCCCCCTAATGGAGGGTGCACTTTTTACTATATAGCCTATATATGGTTATGACACTACTTCTCAATGCAAACATTGCAAATATAGCTCTGTATGATATTACTGTTGGGTCTTAAGGCAATGAAGGCTTTTGTAGTTCTATCTTATGGTCAAAAAGATGGACATGGAGACAGCCATACTTACATCCTTGATTCTTAAGTTAAGCAGATCTGTCTATAGATACAAGGTATTAGTTGTAAGGAAAACAGCTCCACTATGTAGAGATCTGGGCCTTATTTACAACATTCTAACTCTATTCTAACTATTTTAGTCTTTTCTCTTCCTTAGTCACCAACCTCTAGTTTAGTGGGAAGGATGAGCTCAACTTTTTTTCCTCTAAAACCTTCCCTTTATCCAAATATCCTTCTTCCTATCAAGGGTACCACCATGCTCCATCCTAGTCTCTCAGGCCTCAGACCTAGGAGTCATCCAAACAATTTTCCTAATGAGCAGATCGGACCATGTCATCCCCTGTTCAGCAAACTCCAATGGCTCCTTACAACCTCCAAGATCAAATACAAAATCTACAAAGCCTTGTCCTTTCTTTCCACCTTTCTAGTCTTCTTTCACTTTATGCCCTTTCCCTTCAATACACTATTCTATCCAGCAGACTGGTCTCTTTGCTGTTTCTCATATAACACTCCATCTCAACTCTGGACATTTTCATTGGTTTTTTTCCCTCATAGCTGGAATATTCTCTCTTCTCATCTCTGCCTTTCCCTTCCCTAAGCTTTCCTTCAAGTTCCAGCTAAAATCTTACCTTTTAAAGAAAGCCTTTGTCAATCCCTCTTAATTTTATTACCTATCTTATGATGATTAATTTCTATTTATCACATATATATGCACAATATACATGCATGCATGCATATATTGATATGGATATGATATTGATATCAATATCAATATCGATATGGATATAGATATAGATTAGAGAGAGAGAGAGAGAGAGATAAAGATAGAGATAGATATAGACATAGACATATTTGTTGGCATGTTGCCTCTCCTGTCAGACTATAAGCTCCTTGCAGGCAGAGACTGTGTTTTGCCTTTCTTTGTATCCCCAATGCTCAGCATAGTGCCTGGACGTAATGGATACTTAAATGCTTAATGACTGTTGAGAGAATTCAATCTGAAGAAATGCAAATCTCAGCTCAAATCCAGCTTCAGATACTTGTTAGTTTTATGACCCTGAATAATCATGTAGTATCTCAGCTTTAGTTTCCTCATCTATAAAATGGGGAAAATAATAAAATGTACTTCTCAGGAATATTGTGAGAAGGAAATGAGTTAAAATTTGTAAAGCACTTTGTAAGCCTATATAAATGTGAGCTATCATCATCATCATCAGATCACCACCATCACCATCATCATCACCACCACCATCATCATCATCATCATCATCATCATCACCATCATCATCATAATTCTCATCACCATCATCATCACCACCACCATCATTACCATCATCATCACCACCACCATCATTATCATCACCATCATCATCATCACCATTACCATCACCATCATCACCACCATTACCATCACCATCACCACCACCATCATTATCATCACTACCATCATCATCATCATCATCATCACCATCATCATCACAATCACCACTATCATCCAAGAAAATAGCAAATACCAATCAGAGAATTTATACAGATTTAAATATGCTAGAATATATACTTATATGAGTGAGTTCTTTAGATGAAATAAAATTGAGATCTCCACCAAGGAGAATTCTCCAAATTCCCAAAATGCTCTCTAGGAAGCAAGCTGGAAACCAGAGGCATGTTGGTGCCTCCAAGAAAGTTTTTTCTCTTTCTCTTCCATAGTATACATCTTGAAGAGAGTCTGAAATCATAATGTCTCTCTCAAAGAAGGAAGAAAAACGTTTATGTTCTCCCAAAAGTCTCGTTCCATCTCTGCATTTTCAGAATGCACAACATGGCATCAGGATTCTCTTCAGCAAATAATAGAGTCTCATGCAAAAAAAAATTAGCTACACAAAATACTGTTGATTTTGACAGCATATGGTCCACCAGAACAAGGTTTATTATCTCTAGTCCTATTGATAAGGCAGTTCTCCCCTACTATGCTTAGATCATTGACTTTTTATTTAAAAAAAAATTCATTTCTTTAAGGCAATGGGGTTAAGTGGTCACACAGCTAGGCAATTATTAAATGTCTGAGGTCAGATTTGAACTCAAGACCTCCTGACTCCAGGGCCAGTGCTCTATCCACTGTGCTACCTAGCTTGACTTTTTAAACCTAGACTCCAGATGCTACATTTATCACTATTAAATGACTTCTTCATTAATGCTCATTGTTCTAGCCTGTTGAAGTGTTTTTGGATGCCCATTTTGTCATCCAGTAGCTTCTGGCTTCCCTTATCCCTTCATGACTAGTAACTGCTGAAAAATACCGCCAGATTTCTTCTAGGGAGAGAAACTCACCCAGATTTGTCTTCATTTTTTTCAACTCTGATGTCTTCTGAATAATCAGCCTGGTGAAGAAACATCTTGGGGGACGATAACATCAGGCTTGGGAGAATGGGGAGAAGTAGGCATGGAATTCAATACAGTCAGGGAAGGAGTGGAACTCAAATCACTGGAGTTATTGGGGAAATCTAGAAAAAAGGAGAGAGAGTTAATCTCCCTGGACTAGCATGAATCACAGCAGACTCCAAGATTCTTGTTCCCTTCCCCCAATGTCTGGTCCTGCTAGACCAAGATAAGAACCCTATAAAAACCCATCAGACTTTATTGGTGTCAGTGTCTTATTATTCTGGAGCTCCATCATGGTATACCCAATTCCTCCAGGGGTCCAGTACTCACAAGGGACCTGTTTTCTACCACTCTCCCTGACTGCTCTTTATATTTGAAGAAAACCACCTCAATAAAACTGGCTTGTTTTATTGTCTTGCTTGTTTAGGGCTATACTAGAAATTCATGCCCCAAACCTTCCTGGGTCTGTATGAAGACACAGGACTTGGGAGAAGAATTAGAACAAGAGCTGACATTTAATTTGGATTTTTTTAAATTTACAAATTATTTTCCTTGTATTATCTATCCCCTTTTTTGCATCTGAAGAAACTGAGGCTTAGGGAGACCTTAGTCAAATCATCTCTTTCAGATTTTTTGCTTCTAAGTATAGTCTTTAACCTTTCCTGTTCTTATTATTAAACCACTTGAGTTGAAAGGGACCTCACATGTGACCCAATCTCTCTCATTTTACAAATGAGGAAACTGAGTCCAACAGATGGTTAAGTGGTTGCCCAAAATGCCACAGGAAGTAAGCAGTTCTACAAACAGTACCTGAGAGATGGTAATCTGGAGTTTTCTCATTTCAAGCACTTTCCACCTCACTAAATGGACATCTGAGACTCGAGAGGCAGTAAAAATAACAGTAACAGTAATAAAAATAGGTAGCATTTATGTAGTGCTCTACGGTTCACATACTGATACATATATGTATATATATATATATTTATATATATAATTTCATTTTATCCTCATAATTAGAAATCATTCCCATTTTACAGATGAGGAAGATGAGGTCCTAGAGGTTTATTGCTTAGGCAAGAGTGAATCTCTAAGGCAGGGTTTTAACCAGGTTCTCCCTGGTTCCAAATTCAGTCCTTTGTCCTCTGTCACAACGGTCTATAGAATGAGCAAAAGAGTCAAGTAGTACAATGAGGATATCATGAAGGGCCCTGATACCTGGGTGGAAAGGCCAGGATTATGGGACAAAGATCAGAATCCCAGGCAGAGCTCCAACCCCTGGCACAGGCAGGAGGTGACCTCTGATTAGGAGCTAGGAACTCTCCGGACCAAGGAATGAGGGTGGTGGGAGAGGGAGAGTGATTGTAAAGACTTTATTTAGGGTTCAGTTACCCATGTCAGCAGAGAGATAGTTCAGCCACAAGCTGTTGTTTTCTGCGGAGCTACTATGAAAGCATAAATCTTGCTAATAAACGCTAAGGAAACAGTTTGATTTACATATCTGGAATGTGGCACTTGGGAAGGATAAACTGTATTCTATATAAATGGCTGACATAAATGAGAACTCAGAATTGAGATGAGTTTTGTGAGCTTCATAATTCTTTGGTCACAGCAGGCTGGTGGCCAGGAGAGACCCATTGAAAGACCACTAGGAAGCTAGTCTTTCCAAAGGCTCTGGACCAGCCCTTAACCAAATAATCAACCCCTCACCATTTTTCTGGAAACCCAGATCTCTGCTTGGCTACACCAAACAAAGCAGAGAGTTCCCAGTCAGGGTGAAGAAGTAAATCACAAATAGGTCATTTAGGTGACTGATATGGAAAGAAGTAAGTTACACACAGGTCATTTCAGTAACCAATATAGCAAGAGGTAATATACCCTAAGGTCATGAAGGTGACCAATATGGGAAGAGATACAGAAGTTATTTAGGTGACTGATAGGGCAAATGGTAAGTCACACACAGATCATTTAGCTGGCCAATATGGGAAGAATTTAGTTTTACACGGGTCATTTAGATGACTGATATAGAAAGAGGTAAGTCACACACAGGTCATTTAGGTGACCAATATAGGAAGAGGTAAGTCACACACAGGTCATTTAGGTGACCAATATAGGAAGAGGTAAGTCACACACAGATTATTTTGGTGACCAATATGGGAAGAGGTTAGTTTCATACAGGTCATTTAGATACCTGGTATAGAAAGAGGTAAATAATATACATCATTTAGATATGGGAAGAGGTTAAGTCACACAGATCATTTAGCTAGCCAATATGGGAAGAAATTAGTTTCACACAGGTCATTTAGATGACTGGTATAGGAAGAGGTAAGTCACACACCTGTCAATTAGGTGACCCATGTAGGACAACATATGATCTTAATTTGACTAGGTCTTAATTGACTGAGAAGAAAGAGATTCCAGACTGCTAAGTAGTCAAGAAGGGCTTCTTAGAAGAAGAGGCTCTCTCCTGGATATTTGAAATACCTCACCTTTCTTCATTTCCTTTGATGCTGGGTATTACCTAGTTTCTTGTAGGAAAATCTGGGGCAGTGAGATTGGGTCATCATCGTTCCAACTGAGGCCCTCATTCCCTCTTGCCCTGATTATTCTCTCCCTCAGGTCTTTTCCCTCTCAAATCTGTTGAGCACACAGCCACCTAAGTAATCTTCCTAAAATACAGGTCACAAACTCCTATTGTTCCTTATAACCTTCAGGAACAAAGACAATCTCCACTTTGTAGCACCACCTACCTTTCTAGTCCATAATAAATAACTTGCTTTCACATTCTATATTTTAGCCAAATTGACTGAAATTTCATATACAATACACCATCTTCCACCTCTGGGACTTTACACAGGTTGTCCCCATGCCTTCTCTTCCCAGTCTCCACCTCTTAGAATCCTTAACTTCCTACAAAGCTCAGTTCAAGGGATACCTTTGACATGAAACCTTTCCTGATTCTTGGAATAGTCCCTTCATCTCCCACTCTATTCCCCTCAAATAGTCTGTATTTATTTTCTATATATTTTGTCTGTTCTTACACATGTATTTTTTTTCTCTCCTGAGAGAATGCAAATTCCTTGAGGAGAGGGACAATCTCAGTTCTGTCCCTGTACCCATAGAACTAGCTCAGGGCTTGGAACATAGCTGCACTTTATAAAGATTTGTTGATTGATTCATTAACATAAAAAGTCAGAGGTGGTTAGAGTTAGATGGTTTGGAGTCAGAAAGACCTGAGTTCAAATATGGCCTCAAACACTTGCTAGTTGTGTGACCCTGGACAAGTCACTTCATCCTGTTTGCCTCAGTTTCCTTATCTATAAAATAAATTGGAGAAGGAAATGGCAAACCACTCCAGTATCTCTGCCAAGAAAATCCCAAATGGGGTCACAGAGAATTGGATATGACTGAAACAACTAAGCAAGTCCTCACCCTCTGTCTCAGTTTCTTCAACCATAAAATGGGATCATCGTATCCCTTATCTTTCAGGTTGTTGTGAGTTTAAAGTAAGATAAAATTGTCAGGCACTATATAAATGTTTGTTTCATTATATTACAAGAAAATTATAATTAATTGTAATTTTACATTATAATAAATTATACTCAATTATAATTAAAATTGATATTATACTTAATTAAAATAATAGTTGTTATTATATCAAGCATTATTTTATATCTTGCATTTGCTCATTTCCAAGATATAAATGCTCATACTGAAAATTAAATGTGCTGACTCCAGTATACCCCCTGGTATTGGTAGAAACACAAGATTTGGAATGAAAGACTCTGATTCAGATCTAATCTCTGCTACTTACTAGCTCTGTGACCCTTAGCGAGTCCTTTCTCCTCATTGAGCCTCAGTTTCCCCATATGTATAAATATAGATGCTCTCTGAGCATGCGACCCTAAGGCCAAGATTCCTATTTCTTCTACTCTTGTGCTGCCTCTTCCTTATTTGACCTTACATCTTCTTCAGTTTTTTCCTGGTGCTGTCCATCTCTCTGACCTGAGAAGAGCCCCTCAGTCCCACTCCTGCTCTGATTGATGGAAAAACAGGAGTTTCTACTTGCTGTTCCCCATAGCCTCCCTGTACCTAAATATCTCCAGTGCTCTGATTTTCTCTAAGAGTTCATATTGTTAGGCACTTGGGCTGCTCAGCAAATGGTACTTTGGAGTAAGCTAAATAAATGACTATTGGATGGCCGGGAAGGAGCCTGGCCCCGGCTTCACATGCCAAGCATCCTCCACATCACTGCGGCTACAAGAACAAAAACAGGAAAGTGATTCATAGCTGGTCTCGGATATGGGATAGTGGGATTTGGTCTTTGACCTATGCCCAAGAATGGAAGTCACCTTTTCTAGAATAGGCTAGACTTGGAAATTGCTGCCAATGCTGATTATCATCAAAGAAAGAATCCTAGAGGCTTTTTAAAATCTTCAACATAGGAAGAGGGAACAGACACTTTGGAGGTATTCTAGCCCAACCACTTTATTTTCTAGAAGAGAAAATAGAGGCACAGTAAACTTGAATGATTTGCCCAAGGTCACACTCTAAATAAGTGTCAGAAGAGGGTTCAAACTCAGTTCCTGAGACTAAGGTCTACCTCTGGTACTACTTGTATAAGCCTTGGCAAGTCTACCTAACCCTTAAGTGCTCTCTCTTGGTGATTCTGTAAACTTTAAACTAAACATTGGGCTTCCATTATTTAAGCTGGTAGTTTTTCTAGTTAGCCTCCTGTTGTTATCTGTAACTTCCTTCTCCATATCTGGATTCCTTGGTTCTTTTTCCTACTCGCTGGCTCTCCCTTTTGAGAACCATTCTTCTAAAATCCATGCAGTCTGACTTCTGATTTCATCATTCTCCCCAATCTGCTCTTTCCAAAGTTACTAATGATCTCTTAATTGCCAAATCTAATAGCCTTTTCTCAATCCTCATCTTTTTTTTGATCTCTCTGAAGCCTTTAACACTTTTGATCACCCTTTCCTCTGGAACACTCTCCTATCCAGGTTTTCATGACACTGTTCTCTCCTATTTCTCCTCCCATCTACCTGACCCTTCCCTCTCTATCACCTTTACTGGAGCTTTTATCCACTTACACCTGCTATCCATGGATATCCCTGTTGGTATGTCCTGAGCCCTTTTCTCTTCTCCCTCTATATGATCTCATTTGGTGATTTCATCAGCTCCCATGGATTCAATTATCATCTTTATGCAGATGACTCTAAAATCTATTTATTCAACCCTGACCTCTTCCTGACCTCAGTCTCATGTCTTCAATTGCCTATTGGACATCTCAAATTGAATGTCCCTTAGGCATTTCAAACTCAACATGTCCAAAACAGAACTCATTATCTTTCTCCACAAATCTGCCCCTCTCCTGACCTTTCCTATTACTGTCTTGGATATCATCATCTTCCCAGTCACAGGGTCTCATAATCTCATTGTCAGCCTCACCTCCTTATTCCTACTCACCCCTCCCTGCCCAAGATCAATCTGTTGCCAAATCTTGTCATTTTTACATCTCTACACATGCATCTGCATCTCTCATATGCATCCCTTTTCTCTAATCACACAACTTCCACACCGGTGGAAGTCTCCCTCACCTTCCTCCTAGACTACTGAAATAGCCTATTAGTTAGTTCCTGCCTCACACCTCTCTCCTTTTCAGTCCAGTTTTATTGTTCAGGCATTTTTTAGTTATTTCCAACTTTTCCCACCCCCATTTACTGGAGTGGTTTGCCATTTCATTCTCCAGCTCACTTTACAGATGAAGAAACTAAGGCAGACAGGGATTAAATGACTTGGCCAGGGTCACAAAGCTAATAATTATTTTTGAGACTGAAATTAAACTCAAGTCTTCTGTGCTCCAGGTCTAACACTCAATTTACTGGGCTACCCTGAGAACCCAAATGGTGAAGCTCCTCTGCAAATTAGCTCTCCGTTGAGTTTTAGGGATTAGAGTCCCTCTTATTTTTTCCCCTCTATCATTCTTTTTTTTTCCTCTGGGACTCTGGACTGGTTTATTCAAATTACTTCAGTGTTCCTTGAAAGATCTCAGAAAGGGAGAGGAAGAGTCTTTTTATTCCCAGCTGCCCAGTGTATGACATAGAGTAGGTGTTTAATTAAAGTTCGGTGAAACCTAAACCTTTTATTGCTTTGACTGAGTCATTTTTCAATCATCTTGAACTCTTTGTGATCCCATTTGAGATTTTCTTGGCAAAGATACTGGAATGGTTTGCCATTTCTTTCTCCAATTCATTTTATAGATGAAGAAACTGAGGCAAATAGGGTGCCTAGGATCACCCAGTAAGTAAGTGTCTAAGGGTGGATTTGAACCCATAAAGATGAATTTTCCCGATTCCAGTTCTAGTGTGCTATGCACTAGAGTGCCACTTAATGGCATAATCAAAAAGTGAACTTCTTTCCTTAGTTTTCTTCTTTCCTTCCCTGCTCATTAGTGAAAAGGTCTGTCCTTAGTTGGTCCCTAGTAATTGGATCTAGGTAAGGAAAAGACATTGTCAGATCATACCCAAGAATCTCAGAAATAATTTTTTTTAATTGAGCACTGAATGATGGCAAATACTTGATCTACTCAATCTGAGGACTAGAGGGTTCTAGATTTTCAGAGTTATAGACTCCAAAGGAGGGACTTTCAGGATCATCTTGACTAATCCTACTATTTAACAAATATGGAAACTGAGAGGGAAGTAAACTTGTCCAAAGTCACACAGTTAGGAAATAGTTGAATTGGTGCTGCAAACTTCTCTAAAGTTCCAAAGCTCTCCAGCCTCCATTGGATTAAATTACACAATACCAAAAAAGTCTAAGAAATCAAGGCTCTATGTGGGGTTTTTTTGCTAAATATGAAAAACATCCCTCCTAGTTGAATTCCTTGCTAAGCTGTCCAAGGATAAAGACATTGGAGTTTTAGATAGATTCGAGGAAAGGGCACCCATTCAAACGACAATATTTATAAGTCCAGGGAGGCGTGTTCACTCCCTCTATCTTTCCATCCAGATCTCTGAATCAATGAAAGGAGCCCCCATGAAATAATCTTTGAAAAGCACTGTCTCTGGGTATTTTCAAGAATGGCGCATCCAACCACTCTAAGTCTTAACAGCTTTTCCAACCAGAGGTTCCTGAATAAGCCTCTTTTAATGATGAAGAAGACTCCTTTGTAATTAGCTGCTCCATTGGCACAAAGACATAAATGCTGTCAAAGATTTAACACAGTTTGTTCACTCAGGAAGGTGAAACACCCCATCCCCACCTCCATTTGGTTACAGACAATGGATTCCTGAAAATCCATGTCCAGGCTCAATGCTTTCAGAGGGAGGACTGGGCTTGAAAAGGCCAGCTTCATTGGTGGAAAAGTTGAATAGAAATCAAATCATTGTCAATTGAATTTTATTTTAAATGTACCGTAGACCTGGGTATTGTCAAAGTGCTCTGCAATTAGTCTGAGCTGTGAATAGACCTGGGTTGAAGGGGATTATTACCCCAACATGGAAATGGAATAAGTATTCTTCCTCTTGGCAACTACTATTTCCACACCTTGTTTTATGATCATTTATGAGTCACATCACCCTGGGGCTGCCCACCCCTGGAGTCCTCTCCTCACCTCCCTCAAAATAAAGGCCAGTGCCTCAGGGGACAGATTGACCCCTCTCCCTCCACTTCTAAGCCATGATCCCAAACCATAGTCTTCTCCACTAAAGCCAACAGTACACCCAGCAAGCCTGGCAATGAAAGAATGTCTACTCCAAAGAATCCTCATATTAGAAAGAACTTCAGAGATCATAGAATTCAGTTGAGGAAAATTGAGGTCTGCTAATGATTTGCCCCAGAGCGCACAAGTCATAAATAGCAGAGACAGAATATGAACCCAAGTCTTCTGCCTCCAGAATATCCAGAGCCCTTTCTACAATGCAGTACTGCCTCCCCATTCAATGCTATGTCTGCAGTACATCCTTCTGCCAAGGGAAGCCTTTCATTTGTCTCCTGTCTGTGACTATTTAGCATCCTTTTCCATGTCCCTTTACTAAATGAGTACCTGTTGAAAATGAAAGTGTGTCCTGTATTTGACAGATTATAGACTATTTTATCCCCAACAAGAGGAAAAAAACAAAACAAAACACAGGGGAAAAAAACACCCCTTCCAAATCTTATGAGCACTTTATAAAAATTATCTCTTATGTATCTCTTTCCCTTAATCCTAATTCCTCATGCCAAAAATTACTAATTTCTAAATATGTTTAACAAAATATGTATGTAAAATGCTAACCTTACTGTTTACAAATGAGGGGAAGGGGGTGGGAAGGGAGGGTGGAGGGAAATTTTGTAACTTGGAAATATGCATGTAAAATGGATGAAAACAAAAATAAATAGTTAAAATTTAAATATGTTTTGGAGGAACAAAAACGAAAGAAAAAAATGAAAGTATGTCCTTCAAGAATATATATATATGTGTGTGTGTGTGTGTGTGTGTGTGTGTGTGTATGTATATAGTGATGATAGAAGGATGGATAGACAGATAGACAGACAGGTAGATGATAAATAGATATAAATAGATGAATAAATGATAATATAGATAAACAGAAAAATGTACAAGTTATAGATGGGTAGATGATAGAGATATAGAGATATAGATAGACAGATAACTAGAATGATAGAGAGACAGATGAATGGATGATAGGTAGACATATATAAATAGATGAGCAGAAAAATATATAATAGGTAGATCAGATAGATGGATAGACAGATATAGATAAGCAGAAAGATACATAAATAATAGGTAGATAGATATATGGATGAATGGATGATAGACAGACATATGTGTGTAGAAAGATACATAATAGATAGATAAGTAGATTACTATAGATATATGGATGAATGATATAGGCAGATATATAGATAAAAAGAAAGATCGATGAGAGAGAAAGAGAGAGACAGCAGTTGTTAAATGCTTACTATTCGTCCATCACTGTGATAAGTGTTGAGGATTCAAATATGTGATAGTAGCTGCCCTCAAGGATTTTACATTCTAATGGTTGAAGAAAATATCAAAAGGGAAGCTGGAAAGATGGAACTTACCCAGGGGCAAGATGCTGATGCTGAAGGTAAGAAATTCAGAGAATGCCTGGAACAGAAGTTAAATAGGTATGGCAAGAGGCCCCAGATAGGGGCTCCCTAATCAGGACAGGGCCTTCTTAGGGGGGAGAGGCTGCTGGTAAAAATCTTAGTGTGTAACAACACTGTCATTTTGCTCTTTATTTAGCTCCAGCAAAATATGGGGAAAAAATATTCAGTGTGACTCAGCATAACAAATAAGCAAAACACACCTTCTGGAGACTCAATAAATGTGTCTCACACATCTACATTACTGTTTTTCAAACCTATGGTGCTGCTGCTATGATTAATAAAATAAAAATTCATTTAAAAATATTACTGTAATCCTAGTAGATTTTTTTGCCATGAAATGGTTTCTCAACCAATGGATATTAATAGCAGTACAATTGTTACTGTGTGGTTGGGGAGATGTCAGAGAAAATTATTTATATTTTTAAAAAGGGGTTCTCATATTTGAAAAGGTTGAGGACTCCTAATCTAATCATAGGATCATAGATTTAGAACTGGAAGAGATTCTTGAGGACATCTTTCCTAATTTTATAGAAAGGTTACATGGTGTTGTGGATAATATTGAACTTGGATCTAGAGAAACTTGCCTTGGATACTTACTAACTATGCAACCTTGGGCACATCTTGGGCAATGAATTTAAATTTACTGGGTCTCAGTTTCCTCATCTATAAAACCTCCAGATCTATGGTACCATAAAAGTGCCTATGATTGCATAAACTACAACCCAAGGATGCTAATTGACTTGTCCAAGGACATCTACACAGGAAGCAAATGGCAGAGCAGAGTCTAGAAGCTGAGTCACCTCTATTTCTATATACAATTCTAGCCTCTCTCTCTCTCTCTCTCTCTCTCTCTCTCTCTCTCTCTCTCTCTCTATATATATATATATATATATATATATATATATATATATATATATAAAAGAAAACATTATCTTGTGATATAGTCTATGTATTCTTTTTTTTAGGTTTTTTTTGGTAAGGCAATGGGGTTAAGTGGCTTGCCCAAGGCCACACAGCTAGATAATTATTAAGTGCCTGAGACCGGATTTGAACCCAGGTACTCCTGACTCTAGGGCTAGTGCTTTATCTACTATACCACCTAGCCGTCCTAGTCTATGTATTCTATGTATTCATCTCTGTTTTCCTGTGGTCAAAAGTAAATCAGTCATCTTATGCTCCATCTTCTGGTGATGAATCTCTTCCAAATTAACTGAGCTTGGGGCAGCTAGGTGGCACAATGGATAGAGCACTGGCCCTGGAGTCAGGAGGACCTAAGTTCAAATTTGACCTTGGACACTTAGTAATTATCTAGCTGTGACCTTGGGTAAGTCACTTAACCCCATTGCCTTGCAAAAACAACATCATTATGTATGCCATTATAACCTCAAAGTCCCCTCTACAATGAGGCTTGATATTTAGAATGATAAATGTATGTGTCTCTAGTAGAACTGGCCTGGCACAAATCCTGGGTTAGGCATAATGGAGTGTCTTCAGGAGGCTCACAGATTTTCCAAAGGGACAAGACTCACCTGTAACCAAGTGACTAATTATGGTAAGAAGTGCAAATATTATTAAACTAATTTTACAAATAGTAGTTGGTTAAGTGGCTTGTCTGAGGCCACATAGTTTGAGAATCAGAGGCAGGACTTGAACTCAGTTCTTGCTGCTACACAAGCCTTCTTTTGTGTAGAGAGATTTGAGAACAAAAGAGAAGAATACATGATGACAGGCCAGAGATGGGCTAGTTTAGTAGTTTTGGTTCCTGATGAAGGATATTGTAGAAGAATCAGCAAGATCTGGAGAATTCAAGGAAGAATTCATGAGGGTAGTAGAGTAAGAGTCAAGTCTTAAAGGATGCTTTGGGTTTTTATGAATAGAGAAGATGGGGAAGGGCTTGCCTTAGTTTTCCCATGTGAAAAAAATGCAGAAATTGGGTCACATATTCTCTGAGGTCCCTTCCAGCCTTAAATCTATGAACTTGTGTGAGCTCTGCTCATCTCCCTCTCCAGACATCCCTACATCCTTGCCTGCAGCCTTGTCGCTGTGTGGTCACACTCTCCTTCCCATACCTTTTCAGCTTTCGTCGATATGCTGTCTTCCCCATGAGTATGTAAGCTTCTTGAGAGCAGGGCTCATCTACATTGCTTGTTTTTGTATCAGTCTCACATATAGTAAGTGCCTAATAAATGCTCTATGTGTCTGTCATACATCTGCCATTCATCCTGAGAGAGGGTAGAAGTGATTCTCTAAGGGGCAAGCTGGAGGCCATAAGTAAGAAGCTGTTTGTCCCAACCAGCTGCTCCCTTTCATCTCCTCCTCATTAGCTGTTCTCCTGTTCCCTGAGATCATAATTAATCCCTCCCCATCAAAAGGCTGTCCCTGGCTGTGCTAGCAGGAATGAATATTTCCATTACATATGCACTTTTGTGTGAGGGGTGATGAGAAACATAATGAGACCTTCTCATGAGGGGTGAGGGGTTGGGGACAGCCAGAAAAGATCTTTCTCTTTACTGCCCTGCTCTAACTGCCAGAGCTCAGTGAGGAGTCTTTAGACAGGAAGGTTTTCCATCCCTTTAAGGTCTAATACTGACTCAGTTAAAAAGTTCTTCCCCTGCCCACCATGTGTCCCCTTAGTAGACTTCAAAGAAGCCTAAACCCCATATTACTGGGGACAAAATCCAGTTTTGTGCTTACAGCAGCTCTCTAGCTTGGGGTTCCTCCTATGGAACTGGACACAAACTCTGATTTCTTTTGGAAAAATATGTGCTTTTCAGGAATGACACAAGAAACTCCTGATTAGTCCCCTGTGATTAGAGTGCTAAATATGAGCGGCGATTGAACAGTGGAAGCCGCCTCTTCTCGCTGAGAAACAATGGCCTACTTTTGGACCTTTCTTATTTGGTAGACTTTTCTCTTCCTTGACTTGGGAAGAGAGGGAAGGGAGAGAAATCATTCTCATTCTTCTGTTTCTTGGCAATAATGGCAGCTTAGAATATAAACACCTCATCACAGATATAGACACTCCAGAAGATGTCCAAGTCCAGTAATTGAAATGTTCCTTGATCATCCCCTGCTTTGTGTGATTCAAGAAGCACTGGGTGATCCTGAGGCTGTAAAGAGACAGGGGAGGAGGTCTGTCATCAACTTTGGGATAAAGTTTCCTGTCAGGTCAAATTAATGAGATATTCTTAGGAATGAAAGTCAACCAGTGGAAGTTTGTAATAATCAAGATGCCAAAGATCACAATTGATCCAATCAAACTCTCTTCTGCTTGTCAGTTTTGGGGAGGAACTATGTGTCCTCTGGTTCTATTCTGATTTTGGATAAGTTAGAACATTGCCCTATTTAAGAATTTGTATTTCTTTTTTTTTTTTAGGTTTTTGTTAGGCAAATGGAATTAAATGGCTTGCCCAAGGCCACACAGCTAGGTAATTATTAAGTGTCTGAGGCCAGACTTGAACTCAGGTACTCCTGACTCCAGGGCTGCCCCAAGTTTGTATTTCTTGCTTTGTCATTTGGGAAGCTAACTTGAGTTAATATGAACAGAGTACCAAAAAACAAAAATAAATCTATTGAGCTGATTCTTGATAGGTAGAGAACCCATGATTTAAAGAAGGAAGCAAGGAGTTCCAGCCAAAGAAAGAAGCCTCCACAATAGATAAGTATAAAATATTTCCCCAAAGAAGAATTGCAAACTATTAACAATCTCATGAAAGAATGCTCCAAATTATTAATGATAAGAGAAATGCAAGTGAAAAAAAAACCTTGAGGTTTTACTTCACACTAAATTGGCAAGGATGATAAAAGATAGCACTGATGAACCTTGGAAGATTGGGAGAAAGATGGATATACTAATTCATTATCCATCGAACTGTGAATCAGACATATTGGAAAGCAATAACAAATTATGCAGATAAAGTCACTAAAGTATTCAGATCCTTTGATCTAAAGATACTAATACTAGGAAGTCAGGAAAGCCTTTGGTAAGAAGAAAGCCCCCATATATACACAAAAATAGTTTTAGCAGTATTTTTGGTGGCATCAAAAAATTGGAAATAAAGTAGATGTCCATTAATTGGAGAAAAGCTAACCAAATTGTGGTATAAGAATGTCATGGAATGTTATGATATTAAAAGAAAGGATGACTGTAATGAGTACAGAAAAACATGGAAAGATGTCTATAAACTGATGCAGAATGAAGTATACAGAGCAATATAAATATATAGGTATACATAATATATATGTTTATATGCACATATACATGCACATGTGCATATACATATATGTATTTCTATACATATTCAGATTACATACATATCTACATACATGATGACTTCAACAATATAAGAATAAAGAACAACCACAAACAATCAAAAGTGAATGTAGTAAAATTATGAAGCAAATATGACCCAAAAGAAGAAATAAGAGAACACACTCTATCCTCATCTCTTTGCAGAGATGAGTGGCCCATAAATGTTGTAGAGTGAAATAAGATTTTAGACCATTGTCAGTGTATTGATCAATTATGATGATTTTTCCTCTTTTTCTTTACTTTAAAAAATACAATTTATTATATGGAGAGGCACTCTAGGAGTAGAGAAGGAAAGATATTGGGGAAAACTGTGCTGAAATAACAGTACACCAATAAAACTTATTTTTTTAAAGTGCTTCAGCTTGAGTTCCTATATAAGTTGTATCTCATTGGCTATCATCTGACTCTAACCAAGATTACACATATTGAATGGGAATGTAAATCTTTTAAAGGATAAGGCCAATTTCCAGTTCTTTGCATTTTTACCCTTAGTACTTAGCACAGGGACTAAGTATATGTTAAGCACTTAAGAAATGTTCATTTAATTGCACCGAATTGGCAGGATTGTTCATCCAGAAGCATGTCACAATCTGAGCAATACCCATTTGTCATCTAACTTGTTTACCAGTGTGAATAGTTAAACTTCTCTTCTTTGTGTTCCTGTGAATGAATTCATCTGTCAGCAAGAACATTTGGAGAACCCCTCTTACGACCAGTAGAGAGTCATTCTTTTACTTTGGTGTTATAGCCTCTTCCATGGCATGGATAGATGGTGACCATCTTTCTCCCTGCTTGGCTCCCTGTCTGATGTCCATATTTAGTAGATGTTGGACAAAGTGATCCCTGTAGATACATCGGTCAGAGAGCTCTGTGATTTTGAAGTACTGTGAGGGAGAAACCTTGTTTAAGGAGAGGCTTCAACACTATACCTGATTCAACCCATCAAAAGATTCCTTAAAAGTCAATAAAATATAAATACAACAGGATCTTATTTTTGCTACCCTCCCCCCTCAGTTTGTGACTGTAAAGATGTGGTCTGCTGTAAAGCACCCATAAAAGCCTGCCTTTTCCCTTCTCATCTTTCATTGAGAACACCCCATGCATGTGTATTCCATTCTCATAAAGATTTTTATAGGGATGAAAAAAATAGGCATATGAATCAGTAACTGTTAATATCTTCAGCTTACATTTTTTTTAAAAGCCCTGATCTCTTCCATTCTTTTGGAATCCTTTGCTCTTCAAGATATCTTCAGAATCAGTCCCTGAATAGCTTTAAAATTTTGTTTTCACCAGCATGGATTTCTTCAAATGTCTTTAGTCATGGCTGGCTATTCTTCCTGTATTTATCTTCATGTGTCATCATTACTTCTGGGGCTCCCAAAGATGGTATATCTATTTTAAAAGGAAGATGTAGGAGCCAGAAAAGCAAAAGACTGAGGATCTTGCTTCCAAAAAAGTATGGAAACCTCAACGGGAAGTAACTTCTCCATCTTAGAATTTGTCATGGAGATGGGGAAGAAAAGTGTAAGGAATTTGAAACTAGGTCTTAGCTTTTTTTTTGTTTTTGCAAGGAAAATGGAGTTAAGTGGCTTGCCCAAGGCCACACAGCTAGGTAATTATTAAGTGTCTGAGGTCGAATTTGAACTCAGGTACTCCTGACTCCAGGGCCAGTGCTTTATCCACTGCACCACCTAGCCACCCCTGAAACTAGCTCTTAGCTTTCATAGTTCACAGGGCTCAGAGAAGGAATAGGTGGGGGCCAAAGATTAAGATTCTACAAAGGTAGCCAGTGCAAGACTTATATAATGCACCAAAGAATAAATTACTGAATGCAAAAAAGAAAGAAAGAAACAAAGAAAGAAGAAAAGAGAGAGAAGGAAAAGAGAAAGAGAAAGGAAGAAAACCAATGAGAAGGAAAAAAGAGAAGGTCTAAAAAATAATGTAGCTGCCCAAAGAACTTATCATCCAACTTGTATTTGAGTGAAAAATGTATAGAACAAGACAGTGAAAATACAAGAGTGGTGTAGTGCTATAAGATGAGTGTCAGTAGTGTTAGAACCTAGAATAATCTGAATCTTGTGAAAAAACCTGGAGAGAACCAAAGGGTGGGAGATTAGCTATAGAGGGTAAAGGGAGACCAAAAAAAGGGTTAGGACTGTGACTCAGATAGATGGAATGATAACAGATGACAAAGAGAAAGTGAAGTTGCCCATATCTTTTGTTTCTTTGCTCTGCCAAGTAAAATGACCTTTGGACTGGAAGAAAAACAGAACATAAATGTCTAATAGGAAGTTAATCCTCAAGAGAGGACAGAAGGAGAGCCCCACTGTCATCAATAAGTGCAAATCACCAGGTCCAGATGACCAACATCCCAAGGTACTCAAAAACCTGGCAAGTGTGATTGCTAAGTCCTAATAGTAGTATCTGAAAGTGAACTGGAGTGTCCTGAAATGGGAAAAGAACAAATCTCCAGTTCTTAAGCAAAAGGAAGAGACTAAAGTCTGAAAGACTATAGAGCAATGAAGTTAACTTTGATTCCTGGCAAAATTAGAAGAGATGCTTTGAAAAGAGTAGTTACAGAATATCCTGAAAAAGAAAGAAGTTATCATGTAAAAATCCAGCAGGGCTCTCTCAAAATTAGGTCAGACTAGGGAAACTTCCTTCCCTTTTCTTCTTTTTTATGACAAAATACCATAGAAACATTTTTTCTTTTGTTTTGTTTTTTTCTTAGTGGAGCATTTGATAAAGTCTCTCATGCTATTCTTGGGGGAAAGATGAAGAAATCTGAGCTGGACAACAGTATAGCTATATCCACTTGCAACTAGTTAAGTAGTTACACAAAGAGTAGTTCATTGATTTCAACTTGGGATAGGGCTCCTATAGAATTTCCCAGAGCTCAGTGAGTGATTGGATCTGTGTCAGCTACCATTTTGATTAATTGTCTGAATAATGAGAAAAGATAGTCTTAAATTTATGAAATATGAAATGATCCAAAGTTAGCTGGGATAGCTAATTTATTGGATAATAGAGTTAGAATTTTAAAAGATCTTGACAGGTTTGAACTTTGCCTGGAATCCTCTCCCTCCTCATTGCTGCCTTCTTGAATTCCTGATTTCTTTTAACACTCTCCTGAAGCACTATCTTCATGAAGTCCTTCCTGATCTCCCCAGGGGTTAGCAACTTTCCCCAAAAGATTACCTTGTAATCTTGGGACCAGGGACTGTTTTTGTCTTTTTTTTTATACAATATTGATCAATTAAGTATTTATTAAGGTCAGGTCAGTCAGTACCCATTAATTAAGTGCTAATCTCTGAAGATGCAAATACAAGTATAAAGAAATACAATCCCTACCCTCAAGAAGCTTATATTCTTATGGGGACACATAACATATAAGGGGAACTCAGAAAAGAAGAGGCTGAGGAGGAAATACCAGCACAAGGAGGATGATGGCTGAACTTGGCTAAAGAGGAAATGAGGGATGGATGGTATAAGGCCCTTCCTCAAAACAGAGGTTCCAAGAATGCAAAAATGGGAGAAAAGGGATCTGCAGGAGTGGAATCAGGAGGCAACTGAGGAATGGTAAAAGTCTGAAGATTGAGGGATGGTTGGTCTGCAGTTCTTCCTCCAATGAAGGACCTATATAGAAAGAACTGAGGACTTTCTATGCTTGTTGGTTGTGGACCATGATGATTTATTATCTCCTATTCTCCCTTCTCTAAACGTGATTGTCTTTCAAAGTTCAATCCTAAATTATCTTTCTTTCTATATATAATCTTTTCTTTAATGATCTCATCAGCTCTCATGTATTTAATTATCAATTTAATTTTCACTTCTCCTCAGATGACTCTCACGTTGATTATATCCAACCTAAATATTTCTCCTGACCTCAAGACATACACTACCAACTACTGACTGGATCCTAAATTTTGAGCTGGATGAGGCCTTAGAGATTATCTGGACAAAGTCTTCATTTTAGAGATAAGAAAATGGAAAATTGTGGAAGCTGAATTGATGCAGGTTCACTGATTCCATTTCTTTCTACTGAACCATACTGATGATCCACCGGCACCTCAAATTCAGCATGGCCAAACTTGTGCCCACCCTCTTTAAACTTGCCCTTTCTCCCAATTTCTCTTTTCTTTTTTTTTTTAGGTTTTTGCAAGGCAAATGGAGTTAAATGGTTTTCCCAAGGCCACACAGCTAGGTAATTATTAAAGTGTCTGAGACCAGATTTGAACCCAGGTCCTCCTGACTCCAAGACCAGTGTTTTATCCACTGCACCACCTAGCTGCCCCATCTCTTTTATTTTTTAAAAGGTTTTCAAGGCTTGAAATCTCAGACTCCTCAAACTTGTCCCTCTCCTTCACATCCTCTGCCCTGCCAGTTGCTATAACCTACCCCATACTGCTTCTTTCATCTGACCCTTCTTTTTATGCGCATTGCTGTCACTCTAGCTCTGACTCCCATCACCTTCCACCTGAATGAAATATGGTAATTTTCTCATCATTGGTCTCATTGCCTCAAGTCTCTCTTCTACTTCATTCTCCACATAGCTGACAGTAATGGGCAGATAGATGCAGTGGATCGAGCACCACCTGTGGAGACAAGAAGACCTGTGTTCAGATCTGCCCTCAGATACTTGACACATACCGCGTAACCTTGGGCAAGTTAGTTAACCCTGATTGCCTTGAATCCAGGTTCATCTACAGTCACCCTGAGTCATATCAGGCCACTGGATCCCATTGGCTCTGGAGGAGAAAGTGAGGCTGGGGACTTGGCACAGCACCCCCTCACTCAAATCCAATTCATTTGTTTGTCATGGAACCACCTCTCTGATATCTTGGTTTTATTTGAGAATGAAAGAAAACATTATCATCATTATTATCATCATGAGCTATTTATAGTGAAAAATAGCAAATTTTTTGGGTTTTGGCCAGAAACCCTGAGGGTCTTCCCCTCTCAAACTAATTTTTTTTAACCAGGATCATTGTTTGCCTCTTTTCTTACCTAGCCTTAATTACTAAATGGATGTTGCTTCAGTCAAATTGAAACCTGTTAAAGCTTAGCTTAAAAAGCCAAAGTCTCCCATTGCATCCCAGGCTATCTCCCAGGCTATCTCCAGCCATCCTGATTAGGTCTTGCCATTGGTCCCAGATGGGTCCAGAGGAGCGAGTGAGGCTGGTAACCTTGCACAGCCCCCTACTTCAATCCAATTCCTTGCAAGTCATGGTATCACCTTCCTGATGCCATGGTCCTCTTCCAGAACAAACAAACAATAACGTCAACAACTGACAAAATAGTCTTGCTCACCTATAGATATGGACAGGTCACTCTCCCCCCCCCCAGTATCTCCTATTACTTTGTGAACATGATATGTTATATGTATGCATGTCTACACACATATAGTCTATGTATGTATACCTATATCACATGTATGGGGTCTATATGAATATGGGGTCAATGTTTGAATAGACATGTATACATGTGTTATATGTATAGTCTCTCTCTCTATGTCAGTATGCATGTGTGCCTATTAGAGGTAACATTTACATCATACTTACTATAAGCCAGTACTCTAATCAGTTCTTGAAAATTATCATTGCTTGTGATCCTCACAACAACCCTGCTTTACAGATGAGGAAACTGAGACACATAGGGTTAAGTGAATTGACCGTGGTACCACAACTAGCAAATGTTTGAGGATGAATTTGAACTCAGGGCTTCATGATTCTAGAACCAGAGCTCTCTTAACTGTATCACCTAGTTGCATAGATATATAAGTTTAGCTACATAGACACATGTGTATACAGATGGACATACATGGAAGTTACATGTGTTGACAACCCAACAGTCAATCGATAAGCACTTGTTAAGTGTCAGGCATATGGTAGGTGCTCAATAAATGCTTATCGATTGGTTGTTGGGTTGGAGGCATATGTAATTTACCTTCTTTGTCGCAATAGAACATTTTTTGACAAAAAAAGAAAGGACCAGTAAGTTCATAGTAGCTAAAGTTCCAGTTTTGGAGTCAGAAAAACCCAAATTCAAAACTAGCCTCAGATACTTACTAGCTGTGTGAGCCTGTTCAAGTCACTTCACCTTGTTTACCTCAGTTTCCTCATCTGTAAAATAGACTGGAAAAGGAAATGGCAAAAGCGTTCCAGTATCTTTTCCAAGAAAACCCCAATGGGATCAAGAAGAGCCAGACACAACTGAGAAATGATGAACAACAACTAACAGAAAGGAAAAGCACATATTGCAACTATAGTGATGTGAAATGATTTTATCAGATCCTTGTAGATTTTACTTGTAATTTCCTTCCTGAAAGCATCCTTAAGAGGGATGAGAAGGAGGTAGATGTTCAGGAAGGATGGGGAGGAAAAGGAGAAGAGGAGGTTGGAAGAGAAGTCAGAGGCTCTGGTGATGTTGGCCAAGTCTAGAACCTCACTCAGGGAGGACTAAGGGTCTCCAGCTCTGAGTTCCCAGGTCCTCCATGAAGCCACAGAACACAGCCAGGCAGAACTGAGAGACCCTCTCAAGGAAGGTGCTGACTCTGAAGTCAGAAGAGCCAAATTCCAATCCTAGCTTGGCCACTTGGTGACCCGGGACATTGCATATTGCTTAACCTTGATGGTCCTCAAATCCTTCTTTGGAAATTAAGGTTTAGAGCTGCATGATTCAGTGGAAAGAGAATTGAGTTTGAAATCAGAAGACATGGCTTTGCTACCTGTACCTTCACAATCAAAGGTAAATGACTTCATCTCTTGTTCTCAGTTTCCTTATCTGTAAAATGAGATGAGGGAGTTAAATTAGAAAATCTTGAAGATTTCTCCTTTCCCATTCTAAATATTTGATGCTGTAGATAGACATCTGACATTTCTTCTAAATAAATTTTTTTTTTGCAAAAAAAAATGGGAGAATTCAGGCCCAGAAAAAAGCCCAAGGTCGCAGGGCTAGTTACCAGTGGAGACTAGGGAGTCCATCAAGGCTCTTCCTTTTCCCCCGAAGACCTCCTTAGCTCAGGGAGGGGTCTAATCCACTGAGGAAGATCACGGAGCCTTTGAGAAGGAGTTCACAAAGACACCAGTGACTGAAGATAGGAACAAACCGTGGAAGGGACAGGGAGCAGCGCTGAATTGAGTTGCTTATGGTTGCTCTAATTACTGATAATTATGAAAGCCTGGGTGAGTCATGGGTAGGGGGAAGGGAGGCATTCTGTCAGAGGAGAGGCTGAGGAGGCTGAGACTAGGGGCAAGGACCACGCCTCCCAGGCTCAGATGCTTCGTGGGGAGCAGGGGGAGCAGCAGACAACCCCACTGAACAAGCCTGCTGCCTCCCCTCCACTGCAAGGCAAAAGCCAGACCCGGGTCTCTGCACAGCCCAGATGGCCTTTGATGGGAGGGAGAGGGAAGGGAAAGACGGCAGGTTGAGGAAGGTCCCTTTAGACCACCGGCTTCTCTTCTCCAGCCCATTGTCCCAAAAGCTAATACAGTGAGTGAGTGAGCCTCACACTGGAGAGGTCTACTTGGCCACGACAAGGGATAAGAAAACAGTGTCATCGGTTCCCCCTTGCACACTCCCAGGCCAGATGGTAGCAATTATATGAGATCCTCCAGCCCCCTCCTCCCCCTCCTCAACCCAGAGATGTGGGAGGCAGTGAGGGAGAGAATGGGGGAAGGGAGAGAATAATTATAGGCCCTGCCATAACTGAACTCTAGACTCAATGGGAAGAGGGGATGGAGGGATCTGGGGACAATGGAGAGAAGGAGGAGCTCTATGCTCAGACCTCAGGAAAGCTCTGGCACACTCATCCAAGACCTGGTGCCCCAGACCTCCTCCCAGACCCCTTCCCCCAATCCCATAAAGCAGCTGTCAAATCTGGAGAATATGAAAAGGAAGGAGGTGGGGAAGTGTTCCCCAAAGAGGAACTTGGGGGCAAGTGCCAGGCCTGCCCTAAGTCCTCTTTGGACTTAGCAAGGATGAATTCCTCCATCCATGGTGTCAGCCTCTCCTTTGTCCTTCAGTCCCCATAGGCCAGGGGTGCCTAAGGCTTTTCTGAAAAGATCTGCTTCATTCCACTCCCTATTTCTAACATGGAGCACTGGAAAGCTGACCTCACCCAGTATGAAATGACATGCTCTAATTTCCCCCACTATAGTTAAATATGGCTAAATCCAAGAAGGAAGACATTTTTGAGAGATAAGAAGCCCCTGGCTGTCAACCTGGGGAGTTGGGCAATTAGATAGCTGACTGTTTGCCCCTGGTACTGGTAAGCCAAAAATGGATGACCCACCTCTAGAAAATCTGAATAAATTAATTATGGTAATATTACGATCCCTGGGGAAAAGGAAAATGAGAGAAAAATAGACATACGGATAGCTTCATCAAGGCAGCAATGAGATTCTAAGAGTGGTGATTTAAGGCTGGGAGGGGGAACAGGCCTCAAGAAGGCAAAGTAGAGGATCAACAAAAAGAAGTGTGCTCTTCCCCATGATTGCATCTGAGGACAAAGCTCCTGGGGCCCTGCCTTAGTTATTGCTCTGGTTGTTAGGACACCCCCAAAACACAGCCAAGAAATTAAGGGCCAAAAACACTGAAGAAGAAATAAGAGTGAAACCAAGAGGATCAGGGAACCAGGAGCAGTTCTGTGAAATGTCTCTTCAAAGTCAACTCTTCCACCTTGGAAGGAAAGTGACTCTAATGGCATCAGCAGCAAAAACCTACAAAGGGGATTTAAAATATTCATTTCCAAAATCATTTATGGAAAATGGCTAGAGTCCCTGGGGAGCAGCAGCCAAGTGTGCCCATGGAGGTGATCCATGACGATCATTCCTCCCTCCAAACACATTCACTTCCAATTCAGGTGTAAGAGGAGCAGAAAGCAAGGGGGAGTCATTGATTCCCCCAGGCAGAATCTAGCTCTGATGCAGAGAGCCCCACACTGGGGGAGAGGCAGAAACACAGATACACAGATACCATGAGACAGCAGAGTATGAGAAGCAGCTCTAAATCCAGAGACTAGGGATAGAGAGACAGGAGAGACCCAAAAAAACAGGGACAGAGACCAGCTGAGAGCAAGAAACATGATGGAGAGACTGAAATAAGGTTCATACAGAAATCAGGAAAAGAGAAAGATGGAAAAGGAGAAAGCCTAACACAAGACCAAAAGGATCTCAGTCCCTCAAAAAATTCAGAGATGTATAACCCAATCTGAAACTCCTTTCCACGGGCAGTTTTTACCCTGGTAAGAAAAATCAAAATCAAATACTATTCTGACAAGTGTCCACCCCCCCGCCATGCCCCCCTCTAAAGCCTCCCTGGTCTAAAAGAGGCCAGTATGATTTGGGAGCCAGCTAGGTAGTATAGTGGATAGATTATGTGACAAGGGATCAGGAATATCTGAGTCTGATTCTTGTCTCAGACATTTATAAACTTTCCTGTGCCTCAATTTCCTCATATGTAAAATGGGCATAATAACAGCACCTGCTTCACAAGGTTGTTATGAGGGTCAGCTAAAGTGGCATATCTTAAATTTGTGAACCTAAAAGTTGTATACTAAGAACAGCTATAAAGATAAGACTAATACTAAGGCTAATTATGAAAATTGCTCCAAGAAGGAGATGAGTACTCCTGGATCCCATGTACTATGGAGGAAAGAGAACTGATTTTAAGTGAGAGAAACAAGGTTTAAATTCTCTTCTGCTATTTATTCCCTGTTTGACCTTGGGCATGTCACAATATTTCTGGGACTCGTCTGTAAAATAAAGGGGTCCTTTCCAGTTCTCTATGATGCTATGTTCAGCTCAGCTGATATCTTGCCTTGACCTTGACCTTGACCTCATTCAAGGCTTGCTTTCCCCTCACTGACACTTTTCTCATCTCAGTTTCCACAAACTGGAAAATGGAATGAAGGGGAGAATTAAAAGGATGAGGCATAGGTTTGAGAACTGAAAGGGACCTTTAAGATTATTTAGTCTACCCCCTCATTTTATAGACAAGGCAGCGATGACTAAGAGAGATAATGAATAATAACAGTAATGATAATTCATATTCACATGGTGATTTAAATTTACAAAGACTTTTCCCACAACAATCCCATGAGGCAAGCCAGTGTGATTAGTATTTTGCTCATTTTGCATAAAAGGAAACTGAGGTTCTAAGACCTTAAGTGTCTGCCCCTTGAGGTGGTGATGATAGGAAATAGGATTCAAACTCACATCTCCTACCTTTGGGTCTTTACTTTGACCATGCTGCCTTTGCAACATACATGAGGAACAGAGAAATCAAGGGAACCAACCCTTGCTGAGCAGGTGGTTGCTATGGTAATTATTTGTCCATCAAGACAAGGAAAGTTACAATTCATTAATTCCATTCATAACTGCTCTGGGTCAAGCAAAAAAAAAAAAAACACAGTCTCTGTCCTCAAAGAGCTTACATTGTGCAAGGCACTTCTGGCCCAGGCGAGGAGTACAATACTGAAAGTGTATTTCTAACATGGCAATGATTGTCCCGAGTCTTGCTTCTTTTTTCCCCTAAAACAGTGACAGAAAAAATATATATATGTGTGTGTGTGTGTGTGTGTGTGTGTGTGTGTATACATACATATGTGTGTGTGTATAAACATATGAAAACAAGCAGGCTGGGGAGACAAGGACTCCCCAATCCAGGGAAGTAGTTTGGTATAATGGAAAATTCAATGAATTTGAAGTTTTAGTAGTTATGTACTAATCACTTCCCCTCTCTGAATCTCTGTTACTTCATCTGTGAAATGGGATTAACAATATTGACCCTATCAAACTCACAGAGTTGTTGTGAGAGGAGTTCTCCGTAAGCTTTAAAGTGATGGAGATATATTTGGCAATGTGGAGTGATCCTTTTGTAATCAGTGGACCTGGTTTTGAATCCCAGCTCTGCTACTACCTACCTGTGTGACACAAAACAATTCACTTAACCTCTCTGGACTTCAGTTTCCTCACCTGAAAAAAATGGGAGGAAAAAAATGGCCTTTAAGATCCCTTACAGCTTAGATCTATGGTTTCCTATGATTTTTCCTGTGATTGCTTATCTATAGGAGGAATCTATAAGAATCAAGAAGGATTGAAATGATCTGGGGGACTTACTTGAGGAAAAACAGCTAGGTGCTACAGTGGATAGAGTCAAGAAGACATGAATTCAAATCTGACCTTATCTCCTTACTATCTGTGGGACCCTGAGCAATTCACTGTTTATCTCAGTTTCCTCATTTGTAAAATGAGCTGTAGAAGGAAATGACAAGGGGTATCTAGGTGGTGCAGTGGAAAGAGCACTGGCCCTGGAGTCAGGAGTACCTGAGTTCAAATCCAGCCTCAGACACATAATAATTACCTAGCTGTGTGGCCTTGGGCAAGCCACTTAACCCCATTTGCCTTGCAAAAACCTAAAAAAAAGAAAAGAGAGAGAGAGAGAGAGAGAGAGAGAGAGAGAGAGAGAGAGAGAGAGAGAAGGAAATGGCAAACCACTTCAGTAGCTTTGCCAAGAAAAGTCCAAATGGGGTCATGAAGCGTTGAACATAACTGTAAAGGCTAAACAACCTCAGGGAAGGTAATTTATGCTTCTTTGGTGCTTCAAAAAAAATCTGTGCTTTCCCAAGTTTGGGTACCCATGACACAGATTACAACCCCCCTCACACACACATACACACATCCATCACCATCAAGCCTTTACTAAATTGTCATCATGAAGCATAATGGCTAAAATGGTTTATTACCTGGTAGGGAATCTCTCTTCATTCCTCCAAATCGGACCTTGTCTACAGGCATACAATTGCCAAAGTAGACTCATAGAAGCTCAGGGTTGAAAAAAGACTCTAGAAGGATGACTGAACATGTTTTGATACGTGAATGTGATGAAATACCATTGTTTTGAAAGAAATCATGAATGGCCAGACTTTGGAAAAGTCTGGAAAGACTTGCATGAACTGATGCTGAGTGATGAGCTGAACCAGGAAAACATTGCACATGTTAACAACATTGTTTAGTGATCTGATATGATGGATATAGCTCCTTTCAGCTGATCAAGGACATTACTGAGAGATCTATTATGGAAAATGCCAACACTTCAGAGAAAAGACTATGGAATCTAAAAGCAGAGCCAGCATACTAGATTCACTTTCTTAAATTTCTTTTATGTTGTTTCTTTCTTTCTCATGGGTTTTTTTCCTCCCTAGTTCCAATTCCTCTTTCATTTGAAAAATAATGACTAATATGGAAATACGTTAAACACAATTGTATAACCTATATCAAATTATTCACTGCCATGGGGAAGGGGGAGGGAAGAGAGGATGGTAGAAAAAATGTGGAACTCAAAAACTTGCAAAAAGATGAATGTTAAAAACAGTCTTTGCATGTAACTGGTGGCGGGGGGAAGAAAAGGAAAAACTCCCAGCAAATGGAATGGAATATTACTGGACTGTGTGAAATTATGACAATGAAGAATTCAGAGAAATGCAAGCAATTTTATTTGAACTAATGCAGAGTGAAGTAAGCAGAACCAGAAAAACACAGGGACTACAATAATGGAAATGGGGGGGGGGAAGGCAGTAATAAGGACAAAGATAATGAAATCTTATCATTATAATGAGTAAACATGACTTTGGAAAAGAAATGAGAAGATGCACCTTCCTTCCTCCTTCCCTACAGAGACAATGGACTATGGGTGTAGAATACTGTCAGACTCAGTTGATAAGATGGTCAGTTTTGCTTAACTACTTTTTTCTTTCTTTCTTTTTTATTCTTTGTTACAAGGGATGAATCTCTGGGTAGGAGAAGGAAGAGACATATACTCAGAAATGAAGGTTATATGAAAACAGAATCTATCAATAAAAAATTTAATTTAAAAAACAAGAAAGCAGAAGACCTCAGAGGTCCTTAGTCTAACCCTGACTCGACAAAGAATTCCTTCTACATTATACCTGATGTGTGGTCTTCAGCCTGTGCTTTAAAACCTCAAGGGAGGGGAAACCGACCACCTTCTCAAGCAGTCCATTTCACTCTTGAATAGCTTTGATTATTAAGGAGTTTTTCCTTACATTAAGTTTAAATTTGCCTTTAAATGGCAATTTCCACTCGTTGCTCCTAGTGCTGACCTCTGGAGCCAAGGAAAACACATCTAATCTTTATTTTATATGATAGCTTTTCAGATAATGAAAATGATGATCATCTTACTGCACCCCCACCCCTTTCCCCAGTCTTCTATTCTTATAGAGTATGAACTAAGGTCCTTTGTCATCCTGGCTGCTCTCCTTCAGGACAGTCTCAACTAAATAATCCCAGTTCTTTCAACTGATTCTCCCTATGGCATGACATCAAGGTCTTACACCATTCTAGTGGCCTTCCTCTGGGTTCTGGACATCGATTTTCAATGTCCTTCCTAAAATGCAATATAGAAGAGATGTTGGGAAGGTAAAAATGGACAGACTTCAGAATTGGGAAGCTAGGTAGAACACAATGGATAGAGCACTGGGTCTGAAGTCAGGAAATACTAAGACCAGATGTGATCTCAGACAAATTTATGTGACCTTGGGCAAGTCACTTAATCTCTAATTGTCTCAATTTCCTTAATGGTAAAGTAGAGATAATAGTAGCATTTGCCTTAAAAGGTAACCCTCAAATGAGATATTTGTAAAACATTTGGCCTGTAATAGGTGTTTTTTTAAAATTCTTTGGCAACATATTGGATATAAAAGAATAAGAAAGAGTGAGAAATCAGGGATGACACTTAAATTATGAGCCTGGGGGACTGAGCGAATTGTAGTCCTCAGCAATAACAGGAGTCTAGAAGGGAGGTGGGCTGGAGAGGAAATACAACGAATTTAGTTTTGGACATGCTGAGTTTAAGATATCTACTGAACATCCAATTTGAAATGGTTGAAAGACAGTTGGAGATGCAAGACTGGAGATCAGCAAAGGGGTTAGACTGGATCAGTAAACTTAAAGATCATTAGCAAAGGGATGATCACAGAATCTATGGGAGCTAATGAGATCACCAAGTGATATCACAGAAGAAGAGAAAAGGAACAAGGATATAATCTTGGGAATTCCTAAAGTTAGTGGCTGATTTTTCTACCATTACATAGGTAGGAAGTGACTGAGACCAAATCTGAACTCAGGTCTTCCTACCTCCAGGTTCAACTCTCTATCCATTTGACCACCACCTGTGAAAAGGTACATAATTTAGGACATGGTCAATTGGGAGATACTTTTTGCTTGACTATGCATTTTTGTTACAAGGATTTTGTTATTCTTTTTCTCGAATGCAGGAGAAGGGGAGGTGAGAGGGGTAGAAATGATACACGATAACTGAAAAAATAAAATTAAATTACAAGCATAATGATATCTAAACAAAATAAAATATAGCCCAAGATCATAAGATACTTCCTTGGTTGCCATATTGCAAAGCTGACTAATATCAAATTAATTCAGATCTTTTTCAGATAAGTTACTGTCTAATCATATTTCCCCTATCTTGTATGTTTGATCTAGCTTAATTTTTTCTAGGTTTTTGCAAGGCAAATGAGGTTAAGTGGCTTGCCCAAGGCCACACAGCTAGGTAATTATTAATTGTCTGAGGCAGGATTTGAACCCAGGTCCTCCTGACTCCAGGGCCGGTGCTTTATCCACCACGTCACCTAGCCGCCCCTGATCTAGCTCTTGCTTAAATTCAAGTATGACTTTACTTTTAACCCTAACGAATTTCATCTTATGAGATACATCTTAACATTAAGATCTTTTTGACTCCTGGCTCCATGTTATGTTAGCTTCCCCTTTTAGCTTTGTGCCATCTATGTTCTCTTGAGGTTTTTCATGAATATGTTAAATAATCCAAAGTAAAGCATTCCTGAGTCATTCCTTGTAGACTTCCTTCTGTGCTGATCTCAAATCATTAATGACTGACTATTACGTAGGCCAATTGGCTCCAAATTTACCAAACTATATTAGCACTTCATCTATAGATTTCCATCTTGTCTTCAAGAATTAGAAGGAAAATTTTTTTATCATAAACTTGGTTGAAATTCTTATAGAAGTCTCCTGAGTTATAAATCCAGTATCCCTAGTTAAAGAAAAAAAGGGAGATTTTCTAGTTCAGTAGAATTCACTTGAACATATCCTTGGGCAGCTTAGCATTCAAGAACCCTCACCTTTACATCTTACTGAAGCATCAAATTTAAGTGGAGGAAATTTTCTCCAAGGTCTTTAAAAATGAGATCATATAAAGTTGGAAGGGACATTCATGGTCACCTAGTCTAATCCCTCATTGTGGGGTTTTTTTCCTTTTTAAAACTGGACTTCCCCATCTTGCCCAGAATAGAAGCACAAAGATTACTGCTGATCAATATTTTACCTTCTCCATTTTCAATTTGATTTATTTGTCCTTCTTTGGGTACCTGGTTGTCCCCCTACTCCAATAGGCTTACCATATTAATGTCAAACTTATTAAGGACACTCCTTTGGCATAAGCCACCACAGCTCAGAATTCCCAAGTTCAAGGAATCTCCACGCCTCAGTCTTCCAGGAGCAGGGACCACAGGAGTTAACCACAACATGCCAGTCAACCTACTCATTGTATACATGAGAAAATTGAGGCTGATCTAAATCATTACTTATTAGAGAAATGCAAATTAAAGCATCTCTGAGATACCCACGCCAACTGGCCAATATGACCAGAAAGGACAATGATCGTTGTTGGAAGGGATGTGGGAGATCTGGGACATTAGTACATTGATGGTGGAGCTGTGAACTCATCCAACCTTTCTGGAGAACAATTTGGAATTATGCCCAAAGGGCAACAAAAATGTGCATTCCCTTTGATCCAGCAATGCCACTACCGGATCTACACTCTGAAGATATGATGAAAAAGGGTGAAAACATCACCTGAACAAAAATATTCATGGCAGCCATGTTTGTGGTGGCAAAGAATTGGAAATCAAGTAAATGTCCTTTAATTGGGGAATGGTTTAACAAACTATGGTATATGTATGTCATAGAACACTATTGTTCTATTAGAAACGGGGGCAGGGGGAATGGGAATTCAGGGAAGCCTGAAAGGATTTGCATGAACTGATGCTCAGAGAGATGAGCAGAACTAGAAAAACATTGTACACCCTAACAGCAACATGGGGGTGATGTTTACCCTCAATGGACTTGCTCATTGCATCAGTGCAATAATCAGGGACAATTTTAGGGTGTCTGTGATGGAGAATACCATCAGAGAGAATTGTGGAGTTTGAACAAAGACCAAAGACTATTACTTTCAATTTAGAAAAACAAGTTATCTTATTATGTAATTTTGCTGTCTCTTATACTTTATTTTTCTTCCTTAAGGATATGATTTCTCTCTCATCACATTCAAATGAGATCAGTGTATACCATGGAAACAACATAAAGACTAACAGAATGCCTTTGGGGGGGGGGGGAAGCAAGAATGGGGGAAATTGTAAAACTCAAAAATAAATAAAATCTTTCTTAAAAAATAAAATAAAAAAAGAAAATTGAGGCTGAGAAAACTGAAATGACATGTATGATCACTCAGTTTAAATTCAACAATTTTTCCACTGTACCATGTACTCAGATGGTCTAATTCTATGTCCATCATTATCATTCTGGGCTTTGGTTTTCCCTATCTGCAAAATGGGGGAAATGTTCCTAACTACAAATGTATGAGGAGTTCATTCCAGTGCTTAGCACAGTGTCTAGCGGATAGTAGGGACTTAAGAAGCTTACTGAATTGAAGTGAATTGAATTGGATACTAGGGAAGATTAAGCGACTGTCATGTGAAGCAGTTCTTGTTAGGCCTCAACAATATGTTATTTTATGTGCTTCCCATGAAGGCTAGGCTTGCATTAAAAAATAGCCACATGGTAACCCTGCTCAGTCACTGGCCAAAGCAATGTCACAACTTCTCCTCTTCAGAAACCATATGATATGCACAGATTTCTCTTCTTTCTTGAAATCTACCACACACACACACACACACACACACACACACACATTGTTTTTCATTATCATTTTTTTTCATCTGTATCCTTTCCCCTAAATTGAACTTTGACTTGGACTTGATAAAAACTTCTAGTCTTGGGGAGCAGCTAGGTGGTGCAGTGAATAGAGCACTGGCCCTGGAGTCAGGAGGACCTGAGTTCAAATCTGACCTCAGACACTTAATACTTACTTAGCTGTGTGACCTTGGGCAAGTCACTTAACCCCATTGCCTTAGATTAAATTTAAAAACCTTTCTAGCTTCCCCTTCCACTTGGCACAGTGAAAAGAGCACTAACTAAAGAGTCAGGAGAACTGAGTTCAAGTTCTGGCTCTTCTACTCATTAATTAAACAATAGCTTCATATAGTCTTCAGCTTCCCTATTTATAAAAACAAGGGGTTGGATTGGGCGATCTCTAGGGAGCCTTTGAACTGTTTTCTAAACCTTATCACCCAGATTCCAGTCTCACAATTCCTAATATATAATCTGGAGTCCCTTGGTAGGCTTCTGTGCATACTGTCAGCATGCCCCTGTTCATTTTTCTGCCCTGGAATCTCCTCCCTACCTGATTATAGGCAGTGACACTTGTACGGCAAGATGCTGTATCAATAGCAATGTTCCATTAATGAGCTCAAATTGTTTTTGTACAGCACTATTCTTCCCATTGCTATCAGTTTATTTTTGTAATAACACTTTACAATAATTGCTCAGGGGATGGGAGGAGGCTGCTACTCATGGGGGTGGGGACAAGCAGTGATAGCCCTGCCTCTTCAAGAAGAAGGTAGATTCAGAATCATCTGGGAATGCTCAACTACAGTTCTGCTTGAAGCAAGTAGCTTGACTTAGGTGGCTGTGTGATGAACAAGAAGTATTGGGGGCAGAATCAGAAAGGTGCTAGACAGGGCATGCTTTGGTGTTGGGAGTAATCTGAGAGACCATTTTATCCAACCTCTTCATTTCAAAAATGAGTAAACTGAGATCAGAGAGATCAAATAACTTTCCAGAGGACCTTTAGTAAAGGAAACAGGATTTGAACTTGAGTGTTATGACTCCAAAAGACCCTTTGGACTTAAAACCAAGGACCTGGAGTTCAAATCCCCAGTAGACACTTCATACCAAGAGCTTAGACTAAATAAGAGGTTAGGCTAAATTTGGTTAAGTAGGAGCATGTTGGACTTGAAGTCAGAAAACCTATCAAATCCTAACACAGGATACTTAATCGTTGCATGACCCTTAAGAAATCCCTCATATCTATAAAGCAGAGATGATTGCCATTGGAACCAGATGGCTCCAGAGGGGAAATTGAGGCTGATGACTTCTTCCCTCACTTAGATCCAATTCTCTTGAATGTCATGGTATCACCCCTATTGTCATGGTCCTCTTCAAGAATGAAAGAACAACCACCTTGCATATTTAAAAGTATCAAATAAGGTAACTTATTTAGATTTTTTGAAAATTGTAAAGCATTATCTAAATAATAATATCAATAAAACTAAAATAGCTGGCTATTTTTATTCTAAGATTTTCCTTAATTTCAGTTCTAAATTCTTTTAAATTTGTCATATGAGAGTCATAGCTTTCTCCATTACATTGTAAGCTCCTTGAGGATGCTTGGTGTCTGATAACATAGTAATATGTTTATTGAATTTAAAGTAGTTGTGGAGTTGGAGGAAACTTGAGGAGACCATTATAACTGTCTTTAAATATTTGAAAGATTAACTTGGGAACAATTTGATTTGTTCTGTTTGAGCAAACATTCAAGGGAGACATGTTTGAGCTGGATATAAAATAAAGGGGAAAAACTCTTCAGTATCAGAGCTGTCCAAAAGTATTTTAGTGGATAGTTAACTCGGAGTCCCTGGAGGCCTCTTAACAATAGTCAAGATGAAATTTATTGGGAGTGTTTGGTTATTGTTGGGAATGCAGAGGTTATCTATGTTTCAGATGGAGATCAACCTGGAGCCTTCTGGGGTCCTTCTTTCCAATTCTAAGAATTTCTACTTCTAGATCTAGAAAATGGAATGGTCTTGCTTCTTCATATTTATGGACCTCAGGACATGGCTGAGAACACTAGGTTGATTTCACTTAAGAATCAATAATATAGTAGAGGGGTTGGGCTAAATTAAACCTATGATCCTGTTGAGTGCTAACATTCTATGAATTTATGAATCCATATCTTGGGATATTCATATCTTGGAAGTAGGGGGCAAGGAGAGAAGAGAGGCCCCAAAGATAGAACTAAGAACAATGATTGGTTTTTACAGATTTGGGTTCAAGGACCTAGGATTGGAGCTATCCAAAGCTGAATATGTTGTCTGGAAAATGGAAATTCTATCAATGGCAATCTGCAATCAGCATCTGGACAACACTTTTTAGGATAGACAAGAGAGGCATCAGCAGTAACATCAGTAGCTATGATTTAAAGTTTGGAAAGCACTGTACAAATAACACATTTTTTTCCCCTTACACAATTCTAGGAGGTGGACACCTTCATGATCTCCATTTTACAGATGAGAAATCTGAAGCAGGCAGAGATTAGGTGACTTGCCAGACATTCTGAACTTTATATTGTCTGAGCCTGGGTTTAAAATGTTTCCAAGTCTAATATTCTATCCCTTGTACCCTCCCCCACCCAGCTGCCTTCTGGCTCAGGTAGGAGCTTGACTGGATGACCTCTGAGGTCCCCCTTCCAATTCTTTTCTCTTAGCAGAATAGGTTGGGGGTAGGAGGAGAAAAGGGAGAAGGGTGTTGGGTTTTTGTTAGCAATAGTAGTACAGTTTGGGGAGGACTGCGTTTCCATGGAGACAGCCACTGGGGAAGCTGGAAGATTGGGCCATCGTGTACACAGACAGATATGTATGGACCTGAGAGAAAAATAGCAACAGATTTGCTGAATCATCGGCCTCCTGTATTTATAGGCCCTGGCAAAGACAGACCTGCTTGTTGGGAGGCTAATAATAATATATTGTGTTAATTGAAAAAAAAAACCAGGCTGAGAGCATCCATTCAAATTCCTCTTGGAATAAATAGTAGCGCCAGAGCCCACCATAGAAGACAAAGTGTGAAGGAACAGGCATGAGTGTGTGTTTCTGTACATTGGCTCAAGGCACAATTAGGAGAACCTAAGAGCTGAGCAGGACCACCAGACCTTGAAGGATTACAATGCAGCTTACAGCCCTCTGGATCTGGCTCCTTCCTCTTCAGCCCATTTTATAGATGGATAGATTAAGCTAACTCCAAGAAAATCAAGATCATAGGATTTAGAGTAGGAAGAGGCCTTCTTCATCACTAAACTTCCTCAATTTACAGATGAAGAAATAAAAGCCCAGAGACATGTGATGACTTATCCAAGACCACAGGGATAATAGAGACCAGGATCAACATATGAACTCAGGTCATCTGACTGTCATCTGGTGCACCTTCTGCTCCATACTTCTGATGTGGATGGGCAGCCTCTTTCGGTAAGGATAGTCTACACTTCATGCTTCTTCTTTCACCCTTTGGCTTCATTCCTGAGGGCAGGGAGGCATTCGTTATTCATTTCCCTTTACCAGGAACCCTATACTTTTTAGCTCCTTCTGTGTGTCCGGCTTGTGTCCTATGGTGTTTTAAGAAAGACAGAAGGAAAAAAATAGAGGAGATACTGCCCTGAAAGAAATAACCTGCTTGGAAGGAAAATACAGGATTTGTATTTAGAACTATGATAGAACACTACAAGACCCCGTGAAACAAGCGTTGCATGGATGACTCTAGGCCTAGGTAACCATAGACTAAGAACAAGGATCAAGCAGACCTAGAAAATGAAGCTAAAGGGGACCTCTGAGATCCAACGCTATCTGACCTTGGAGGGATGGAGATTCAAAAATCCATACAAGTGACCATACATCAGAGAGCTCCTCTGGCAATCAGCCTAGGAGCCCATTCTTATAATGTTACTTGAAATGCACAAGATACGTTGCAAAGGGATTATGACAGGTTAGTAAAATATATATCATTGTTATTATTATTATTATTATTATTATTATTATTTTCTTATCTTTCTTATTCCATTCAAGTTCAGGGAACCCTGGGATCTGTCCATGGTTCTGTGGAACACAGGTTAAGTGAGAAGGTCAGAGGATAGATGCATAGATTAAGCTAAAGCCAGGGGCATTGAGATCATCAGATTTAAAGCAGAAAGAAACTCTCTCTATTACTGAATTTCCTTAATTGACAGATGAAGAAATAAACCCGGGTTCAAGTCACAGACCAATGACTTGCTATATCATAGTATCTATCACAGAACTGACAAGGATCTCAAGTCATCCCTTCTCATTTTACAGATGAGATTATGTGAGTTGTTCATAGTCACTCTGTTAGTAAGTGTTAAAGATGAGATTTTGTATTTGACCTTTCACCTCCAGGATAAATGCTAAGTGCTCTGTTTGCTTTTAAAAATCTTTTATAACCTAGCCCCCCCTCTCACCTTTTCAGGATTCTTCTACCTTATTTCCCACTGGCTTCCTTGTTACTTCATGAGTAAGACATTCTATCTCACCTCCAGGTATTTACTCTGGCTGTTTCCCAGGCCTGGAATGCTTTCCATCCGCCTCTTTGTCTCTTAATTTCCCTGATTTCCTCCAAGTCCCAACTAAAATCCCACCATCTACAGGAAGCCTTTCTCAAACCTTAATTCCAGTGCCTTCTGTCTTTTAATTGCTTCCTAATTATCCTGGAAATAGTGTCTGTGTACATAGTTGCATGGATTCCACTCCTTAGATTATAGACTCCTTGAGGGCAGGGATTCTTTTGTCTGAACTGATGTCCCCAACACTTAGCACTGGTACACAGTAGGTACTTAATAAATGCTTACTGACTGACTGAGCCAGATTCTTAACTCAGGTTCTCCAACTCTGAAGTCAATCTTCTTTCTACCAAATGGGCTATTTCCACAGATTTCCTGATTCCAGTTGATATTCTGTGCAGTCCATTAGGCTAAGCTCATACCAATGATGCACAGTCTTTACTAAAAATCTGAGGTCATATCCGAGGAACATTAAGGACCTTTCACAGGTCAAATCCAGACAGCCCTGGAGGTATTTAAATGGTCCCCTACCATTGTAATTGTCCCCCTTCTGAACCCCCCAAAAGGTAATCATTTTTTAAGAGAATCCTTCCCCTGCTGATTTGATTTGACAAGCTGCAGGGGGACAGGAGAGAAAAATTAACTAGACAAGAGGGGGCCAGAGTGTAAATAAGAAAGAGCTCTTTGGGAGAGGGAAATCATAGAACCTATCAGTCCTTCAAAAGATCTTTCAAGTCATCTTGTTCAACTTCCTGATTTTACAGATGAAGAAAATGATTCCTAGAGAGAAGTGACATGTCCAAGGCCATGCATCAAGTTAGTAACAGAGATCAAAAGCAGGGTCTCCTCACCCTCACCTGAGGGCTCTCTGTATGATATTACTCCCTCTGAATGAGTTTTTGAGCACTTCCATTTATCAGGAGTGGCTGGCTGGAATGGAGAGACCCCTGACAATGGTAAACAGGGAAGACTTGGAAAGAAGAGAGGGCTGAGGGGGAAGAAAAAAGAGGAAAATGGGAGAAGGTGAACAAAGGGGAATGAAATTAGAAGAAGAAGGAAGGAAGGAAGGTTTTTTCAAGGATAGAAAGAAAAAGTAAAGAGGAGAAAAGAAGAGGGGAGGGAGAAAGGGAGGGAAAAAAGCAAAAGGAAAAAGAGGGGGCAGGAAGGGGATGCAGAGAGAATTAAGAGAAGAGGAAAGAGAGAGAAGGAAGGGGAAGAAGGAGGAGTGTCATTTCTGCATGTTCAATCTCCCTGAGGGAAGGGATCTTGCCTTCTTCCCCTATCTTTTATATCATTGAATCACATTGGAATGAACACACAGGCTTTGTATTTGTCCACTCACTTTCAGGAAAAGCACCAAATTCTATTACAATAGTCATGAAAACTCCCATAGGATTTCCTCAAATGCATATTGAATTTAATTATATGAAACACACCACAAGCTCTTTCCTAATTGGATCCCCAGTGAAGGGAGGGTAAAATCAAGCAAGCCTCATTATCTAGGATACTCTAATGAAGACAATAATTTCAAACGGCAGATAATCCAAAGTCACTGATATTTAGCACTGAGATACATTAAGTTCCTTTAGCAATAGATTTAGCCTTCAGGTGAAGTCTTGTGGTGATGTAAGCAAGCACAAATTGGTGAATGAGTGGGAGAAGGAGGACTCAACTGAGGAGCAAGAAAAGACATCCAGATCCTGGTTTAATGACAAACCCACCTCTTTAGTCAAAGAGTTCAAGTACATCCCTATCACATCACATACCAGAGAAGATCTGAATTTTTTTCTTTTTCTTTTATGGGGTGTTTATAACATTAAAAGATAAAATATGTTGATATTATATAATCCCATATGTAATAAATACATATATATGATGCATTTCTGAATTTCTAAACTCTTCCTGTATTGTCTGCTGTTCCTCGTATGTCATCTGCACTTCCACCAAACTCCCTCCAATTTAAAAATTCCCATTTAATTTTTTATGCAATATCTTGAAACCACAAGAAGAAAAGTCATAATGTGGAAAGGATAACAGTATTTTGAAGGCTGCCCTGATCACTCCATGACCCAGGGATCTACCTGTCTTCCTCACTAGGGGAAAGAGAATCACAGGATCATAGACTTAGAAGTTACCTCAGGGGTACCTAGTCTAACCCCCTCATTTCATATCTGAGAAAAGTGAAAACACATCAGCGATTTGTGCAAATATGCTCAAATATTAAGCCTCAGAAGCAAGTATTGAATGCAGGTTCCCGACTCCAAAGTCAGGGTTCTTTGTACTGTACTATATTGCCTCCCAACAGCCACGGCAAACCCCTAGAAGTTTAGTTAAATGCCAAAGAGCCCTAGGTAGGGTCACGATAGAGACATTGTGGCAACCTTGTTTAACATGGTTGTTATATAAGGGTATAACATGAAATGTGGTCATTGGGCATTCAGGATAGGGAAGGTAAGGAAAAGAAATTCACTCTGGTGGTCTTGTTCCCTTGCCTTTCTCTTCTACCTCTCCTGTACCCTCTCCTTACAGGGGAGAGCTCCCCCCTTTCATAAAAGTGTCCCACCTGTGTCAGGAGATGGTGTAACTAAGAAGCTAAGAGGCCTGCAGAGCTGTTGGTCAGTACTTCTAAGATTTATTATGTCCTCCTCTTTCTTACCACCACCCTAGCTTTGTCAAGGATGGAGAGGAAAAAGTAAAGAGGGGAAAAGGAGAGAGGGAGGGAGAATTAAATTCCTTGGGAAAGATGAGAAGGCAGATGAAATGAGGAAAGAGGCAAAAAGAAGATGACAGAGAAGACCAAACACAACTCTAGAAAATCACCCAGACAGTGGGTATGAATCAGAACCGTTTAAATTCTAAAACTGATTTTCCAGATTATTAAAGGAATCATCTTCCATGACAAAACCATCCATCAGAGGCAAGACACTGACCTTCAAAGCCAACAACAACTCAATAACCTCTTCATTCTCCTATCAGGAGAGTTCAGTTCAGGATTATTCAGTATAAAATTGAGAACATATGGAAAAATGTCTTTTTACCTAACATTGGGATGTCTTTACCCATCCCCATAATGGGGAAGCACCCACCTTCCTGTGCCATATAGAATCCAGACTTCAGGCCAAATATTCAGGGGTTTATGCCTAGATCATTGCCTGAGCACACATAGTTGTAAAATAATGATTTTACCACCCCTAATACCACCAAAAAGGGATGGTTCAGTTGTAGTCAAGAGAAAGACACTGTTTTGCAGCACCAATACTCAAACAAGGAGAAAGAACCTCCACTGAAGAGGCAAATCTGGTCAAAAAGAATCCAATTACATATGTGTATAATGAAAAACTTCAGAAAACTTGGGGGTTTTGATGGAATGCTATTCCTTAATGGTACATACAAACCTTTGAATCTCAAAATTGGACTACGGTAGTCATCTAGTCCAAAATCCCAATCAGTATGGCACTGTCTTTTACAACAGTCCTGATATGTGGCCATCCATTCTCTGCCCAAACCCTTCCAAAGAAGGAAAGGGAACTAACTCACTGTGTTTCAAAGTAGACAGCACTGCTGTTGGACATCCCTAATTGTTAAAATAATAATAGCAAGAATGAAAACTGACATTTGGATAGCACTTTATAGCTAGCAAAACATTTTACACACATTATCTCATTTGATCCTCAGAAGTCTGTTGCAATCTATTTTCTTCAGAGACAAGAGTGGAATTATCTCCATTTGAATTCTACCACCTTAGTACCCAATGTTCTATGTAAGATGGTGATAATGGCACTTAAAAAGATGAAGTTGGGAAGGGCAGCTGGACGTTACCAAATACACAGAGAAGGAATCTGTGCTGAAGTCACGATAATTTTAAAGTCACTCAGGGTATTAATTTTCAAGCCATATCAAAAAGGGAAAGATTTCAAAAGAATAGAAAAGAACATAATACATTTATGCAACAAAAATTCCAATTAGATGTAAAAAAACTATTAACTTATAGTTCATATGTGCTTTTTCATCTCTATAAATGGTCTGTGAACATTTTGAGGGCATCCTTGATGAAAATGTGAAAAGGGAATAGGCTGACCTTATAGTGGTTTTGTACCTTTGCATATACTTTTACAATCATACAACCAACTGAAAAGTATAAAGAATTTTTTCTTTTCTTTTTAATCCCACTGTGTCTACTATTTAGACTGATTTTTCCCTAAGTAATTGAATTCCAAAGAATCATATTTTCTTTCCCATAATAGTCCTCAAGATCCCCCAAGATCATTATACCTGTTATATTTGGTACTTTCCATTGCCTAAGCCCAGAGAGCTACCTCTAGGTCTCATCACTGTAGTGTCCCTCTATCAGAACTGTTTTCTCCACCCAAACAGCATTTCTTCTTTCTCCTCTTATTGATGTGAAGATTGGAAACCATTGGTTCTGCCATAAGAATGTGGACCCAAATTTATGGGGCAAAACTCATGCTCTCTTTCAGTAAACTATATCCAGGGTGTATTGTTCCTTGTGCCACTTCCCCAACAACTTTGCTTGCTTCAAATATAAGAATTCCTAATTACAAAAAAAATGAACCACATTAAAATGCAATGGCACATTTTGTAAATTGGACAAGTCAAGTGGAGAAACAGATCAAGTGCTCCTTTCAAGAACTATTGATGATCAAATTTCTATGTGAAATGTAGATAAGCAGATAGACAAGCAATGGTGCAGAGAAAAGGAAGGAGGGGATAAAAGGAGGAGTGAAAGAAAAGAGAGAAAAAGGAAACAAAAAGGGAAAGAAGGAAAAAAGAAGGAAAAAAGAGATCAAGGAAGGAGAGAAAGAAGAGAGGGAGAGAAGAAAATAAGGGAAGAGAGGGTTGAAAAGAAAGAAAAGAGAGGAGGAAATAAAATGAGGGAGAATGGGTACTGTAAAAATACCAAGGAGGTCATTTGATTTCGCATTAACATTCAACAGAAGATCTCTTCAAGAGCTATTATTAATAGTAAATTAAATAGTAGAGCTAGTCTTAAAAGCAAAGAGTTATTCTCGTCCAATTTTCCACTCTTCTGGTTCTCAGGAAAAAGAACCCCTGTTTCTAGGGAAATAAGCCAACCCTTACCATGCTGGCCACCATTCGTTGATTTGAGTTTGGATGACAAATTCTCTGCATTTCCTAAGCCTGAAGCCCTCAGTACACTTCTGAAATTCCACCAAATAGCTGTCCTTTTGCATCTTTTTACATAGGGAGAATTTTGTGGTTTGAGTTGTAGTGAAAAAAGAGGAAGAAGATAATTGTAACAAAGCAAACTCCATCACACTGAGTCTTAGCTTTTCATATTTCATGTCTAAAAGCAAATAATTCTTTGCTGGGAGAAATGGAGGAAGGAAAGAAAAGAGGGAGGAAGGATAGATAGAAAATGACCTTTAGACACTGTTGTTATAGTCTGCAAGGAGTAGAGAACAACGAGCTCCCATGGAATTCATGGTGGCACATCAAAAGGGTGCTCACTCTTTTCATAGAGAAAGAGAGGAAATCTCAGGACAGTTTGATATGCACTCTAGATTTTGGGGAACATGGAATTTTTAGAGTTCAAGAAAGGATGAATAGGATAAATCTGTAGGGGAAATCAATTTTAATACTCTTAAAAATGAAATGCTAACAACATGAAGATAAATTATTTCTGTGAAAAAAATAACATTATCTTAAAAGGATTGATATGAATACATAAGGAGAACACTGATTAACTTAGGGTTTTTTAATGTATAAATAGAGGTCAGGACAAGTAACAGAGGGTAACTACAAAAGAGAGGTACAGTGAAGTAATTATATGAGAAGTACCACATCTCAGAATGAACTGCAGAAAAGGTTTTTCAGTTATGTTTGGGAAGAGTTTTTCAAAAGAAAGGCCAGTTTTGTTGGGATGCTTGAAATGATGATAACAGATGATAGAGGGCAATCCATATATCAAATGTAATCCCTCAAATGCCTAATACATGTCAGATACTGTGATGGATACTAGAAAGACAAAGACAAAAATGAAATGGCCCCTGCCCTCAAGAAGTCTATATCCTGTTGGGTTAAACAACTTGTACATATGTGTTGACACAATATAGAACCATATGTAATGCTGAGGTGATTGAATAAATCAGTCAAGCTCTCCCATCCCACTTAAAATGAGTGATGAGATGCTCAATCAATCAATCTCAATCATAGGCCTTTGACTAAGTGTGAAAAGTCTTGGAAACTGGTGTGATGTTGCCTAAGATTTGTATCTGAATAGACTAAGAAAACTTGATTACACTCCAAGAATCATCTATAAATTATCAAGCTAGTTTAGGATTGGACTCATTCCAAAAATTGGAGCATGCATGGTGTTCCAGCTAAACCCTCTGAGAGGGAAACATTGCTTTGGGGGGAATTAGAGATCTTGGGCTAAGTCTCCCTCTTCACCTTTCTTTGACTGTAAGAGGACTTTGTGAGCTTTGAAGGGTACAAAAGATGAACTTCACATCTTTCCAAGAATATCCTAGCTGAATCTCTGGAACAATTGATGGAATTGTCTGCATAGAAAGCTATGGACAGATTGGTCAAAGATTTAAGGATTCTAGCAGAGAAACTATACCATGTCCAAGGGAAATTTCTTGAGAACTCTGCAAATGGAAGAAAATTACTTCCAAGAGCCAGGAACTATGAGTTATTCCTTGATCATAAACTCTGTGAAATACTCTAACTTGAGACAACTTTCCCCTGGACTCTCTTTGTACTTGCAGAAGAATGAGTCAAGGACATTTTTGTTGGGGAAAAGTGGTGCTTTATATGAAATATTTTTACTGTATCACCTTTTAGTGACATAATATCCCTTTTAGCAATAAACTACTTTAAGCTAGCAAACTAAAATGATTGACAACTAACCATCTTGATGAGGAAATACACCAATGGGGGCTTGAAAGAATGTCAATTTTAGAAAATCAGCTCTAAGGGGAAAAAACTTAACCTTGCTTTGGGACCGCACAGTTGAGACTGGCAATTGGGAATGGGTTGCTCAGATCTTAAATGGTCTACCAATAAATAAAAATAATTTTGGAGTAAATAAAGCTTCATGTCAAAGATGGTACTTAGATTTGAAGGGAAAGTTTTCTAAAAGGTGGAAATAAGGAAAGCATGTTCTTTTCATGAGGGATAGTCAGTTAAAAAGCAAAGCAATGGGAAATAGGGTGTCTTGCAAGGAAAAGCAAAGAGACCATTTTGTTTGGATTGTAGAATTTGGAAAAATATATACATAATAATGCTGAAAATAGGTTGAGATTAAATTATGAAGTATTTTAAATGGCAAACAGGAATTTATACTTTGTCCTAAAAATTAACAGGAACCCATTGGAGTTCTTGAGTTAGGGAGTGATATGGTTAGATCTATCCTTTAGGAAAACCATTTTAGCAAATATATTTAATTAGATATGTCCATTAGAGAGTTGATCCATAAGGCTAGAATTTAGGAGAAAAAACTAAGACTGAATAAAAATGGGGGAAGCATCTGAATAGAGAAGATAAATGTATCAATGTGATCCTGGAAACACCAATTGAGAATTCACAGAAACAAGGAAGAAACACTAAAATAGTTTTGGGGGGACATCTATGGTTAATAGGCAGAGCAAATATGAAGATCCAGCAAAAGAAACAGAAGGAGCAGTCTGAAGATGGGAGGAAAATAGAAAGAGTTCACTTGAGAGGAGAGAGCATCCAGGAGGAAAAGATAGTAAACAACATCATCAAATGCTGCAGAAAAGAATATGGATTGAGAAAATGTCATTGGATTTAGCAATTAAGAGGTGATTGGCAAGTTTGGAGAGAGCAATTTCAGTTAAGAGATGAGCTTAGGAACCAGATTGGAGAGGGATTAGAAGAGACTGAAAAGTGAAGAAGTGGATGCTCCAAGTACAGAGGCATTTTTCAAGAAGTTTACCTGTAAAGGGGGGAGGAGAAATTAGAATAACTAGTGGGCATGGCAGTTATATGGCACCTGGAGTCAGGAAGACTCCTCAACTTTCTAAATTCTAATTTGGCCTCAGACATTTACTAGTTAGTTGTATGACCCTTGGTGAGTCATTTAGCCCTTATCATCATGGATAAACTAAGCTGGAGGAGAAAATGGCAGACTATTCCAATATCTTTGCCAAGAAAACTCCAAATGAGCTCATGAAAAGTTGGTTTCAACTGAAATGACTAAAAAACAACAACATAGTTGTGTCTAGTGAGAGAATTTTGAAGATAGGGGAAACTCATTTATACTTGTAAGCAGTATGGAAAGGGAAAGATTAATAAAAGGTTAAAGGGGGAAATGAAAGATTGGAGAGAATAGTGGAAGCAACCTTGAGAAGGACATGAAAAGAGGATAGGACCAATGGTACATGTAGAGAAGTTGACCTTGGGAAGTACAAAGACCACCTCATCATTAGAGTAAAAGAGGAAAGGGTGCAGGATAGGATCAGAAGAATGAATGATATCTGAAAGCCAGCTTGGTGACTCATTAGACAAAGCACTAAACTTAAAATCGGGAAGACCGGAGTCCAAATCCCACCTCAGATACTTTCTTAGCTTAGTGATCTCAGGCAAGTGATTTAACCTATCTCAGCCTTAGTTTCCTCATTCGTAAAATGGAGATAATCATAACACCTATCTCACAAGGTTGTTCTGAGTATTAAAGATAATATATGTTAACTCCCTTACAAATCTTCCTTACAAGTATTTTATGAATAGTAGCTACTATGATGGTGATTATGATGGTGGTGGTGGTTGTGGTGGTGGTGGTGATGGTGACCTCAGGAGGAAAAAAAGAAAAGAAGGATCTTTTAGTGAATGACATCAATTTTATTTCATTTTTTTGGTATGACCAAGGTCTACTCTCATACAAGAAGAGATTTTCTACTTCATCTGATGTAGACACATATCAGATGTTTTTGCATATTTCTTTTGTGAAAGGGAAATTCCAAATATGACAATGGAGACACTGACATGACTGCAATATAAACACAATAAATACATTTTAAAATTTAAAAAATGGATAACAGGAGATTTACCTCAGGATTAGATATGGATAAATTGCCTTAATTATCTTTTTTTTAGGGTGTTGCAAGGCAAACGGGGTTAAGTGGCTTGCCCAAGGCCACATAGCTAGGTAATTATTAAGTGTCTGAGACTGGATTTGAACTCAGGTACTCCTGACTCCAGGGTCAGTGCTCTATCCACTGTACTACCTAGCCACCCCTCTTAACTATCTTTTGATTTGCTTTGTTTGATCGAAGAAGATGAAATTTTTCAATTGTGGGCCTGTCAGCTTTACTATTATTATTTCTGGCAAAATTCTAAAACATATCACGAAATTGAGGATTATTGATTATCAACAATTACAGAAGACTGGCATGCTTCCCCAGAAACAGATCATGCCATACTAATATCATCTGACGTAGTTGTTGGCATAGTAGAGAAAGAACTGAGCCTAGAATCAGGATGGCTGAATTGAAATCAAGCTTCATGTACTTCATGTACTTCTTAACTCTGGACAAGTCACTTGACTCTGTTTGCCTCAATCTCCTCAATTGTAAAAATGGGGAAAATAATAGTACTGTTGTTGTAAGGATCAAATGAGCTCTTAATAAATAGTTATTTCCTTATTTATTTTTGTCAGAGGTATTAAGTTTACCAATCAATAATCATTTATTGAATACTTATGTACCAGGTACAACTTACCTTCTAACATATGGAAAGGAATTGCTGCAAACAATTTACTTACCTTATTCTTATGGAATAGCTTGGAAGGATGGAATGATGTGAACTGGAGAATAATAAAATTAGATGAATTCAAACTTGGTTAATATTAGCCATCATTTACATAGTTCTTTGCATTTTACATATATATGTATGTATATATAAATTCATTGGGTCCTCAACAGCTCTTATTAGCCCCATTTATCAGATAAAGAGTCACAGGAGTATTAAGTAACTTTCCTAGGATCACAAAGCTGATGTCTGAGACAGAATTCTTACTCAGGTCTTCCTGAGTCTAAGTCCCCAACTCTATCCACAGTCTAGCCCAGCTGCCTATTTAAATGATTGGATCCAAAGAGTCATTGTCAGTTCCTCAAGATGAAATTAGGGAGCAGCTAGGTGACACAGTGGATAGAGCACTGACCCTGGAGCCAGGAGGATCTGAGTTCAAATAAGGACTCAGATACTTAATAATTGCCTAGCTTGTGACCTTAGGCAAATCACTTAACCTCATTGCTTTAAATAAATTCTTTTAAAAAAGATTAAATTAAATATCTTCAGTGGAATCCCACGGGGATCTGAGCTTGTTTCTATGGTGTATTGATTAAATGAGATACTATCTATAATTCCCTTACCTCAGAGAATGGCACAAGCTTGTTCCTTTCCCCTTACATGTCTTTTTCATAAATGACTTGAATAAAGAAGGCATGCTTGACAAAATTGCAAATGCTCCAAATATGGGCAGAATAGCTAACTATTTGAATGATAGAGTCAGGATTCAAAAATATCTTGTCCGACTATAACATTGGGCTAAATCTAGTTAAGATGGCATGTGATAGGGGCGGCTAGGTGGCGTAGTGGATAAAGCACCGGCCTTGGAGTCGGGAGTACCTGGGTTCAAATCCGGTCTCAGACACTTAATAATTACCTAGCTGTGTGGCCTTGGGCAAGTCACTTAACTCCGTTTGCCTTGCAAAAACCTAAAAAACAAAACAAAACAAAACAAAAAAGATGGCATGTGATAATGATAAATATCATCTTGTATAAGTTTTAAAAAAAATCAACCTTATAGGTGCAAGGCCAAGAAGGCATGGCTAGGCAATAATTCACTTGAAAAAGATTTGGGGATTTTAATAGAAAGAAAGCTTACTATGAGTCATTAATGTGATAGGGGTAGTTGAGGAAGCCAGTGAAATCTTAGACCATAATGAAAGGGTAATGGTGCACTGGGCTAGGGAATTCATTCTACCATTCTCTTGCTAGTCAGACCACAGATGGAGGAGTTCTAGGCAGCATATTTTAGAAAGGACAAGGATAAACTGGAGAGCAATCATGAAATCTTCAGACTATAGGCTGTGAAGATGGCAACTAGGATACTGAAAGGCTTCCTATGGATGGGTTGAAAGCAGTGGAGATGTTTAGCTTAGAGAAGAAAGGACTTAAAAGAGGAACAGGTTAACTCATTAAAGTATTTGATGAAGAGAATGTGAAAAAATTGGGACTCAATTCATTGTTTGCGGAATTATAATATGATTCAACCATTTTAGAAAGCAATCTGGAATTAGGCCCAAAGAGTTATTAAACCCTTTGATCCAGCAACACCAATACTTATCTATTTCCAAAGATGATTAGGGAAAAAGGAAAATAACCTATATGTTCTAAAATGTGTTTAGCAGCTTTCTTTGTGGTGGCAAAGAACTGAAAGTGCAGGGATGTCTATCAATTTGGTAATGGCTAAACTAGTTGTGGTATATGATTGTGATGGAATACTACTGTGCTAAAATGAATGATGAGCTCAATGATTTTAGAAAGACATGGGGAGTGGCTAGGTGGCACAGTGCATAGAGCACTGGCCCTGGAGTCAGGAGTATCTGAGTTCAAATCCGGCCGTAGACACTTAATAATGATCTAGCTGTGTGACCTTGGGCAAGTCATTTAACCCCATTGCCTTGCAAAAAAAAAAAAACACCAGAAAAAAAAAAAGAAATGAGAAAGACATGGAAGGATTTGCACAAAATAATGAAGAACAAAATGAGCAGGACCAAAAGAATATTGTATACAGTAAGAACAATATTGCTTTAAGAACACCTCTGAGAGAATAACTTATTTTGTCTATTATAAATACTCAAGCTAACTATAAAGGACATGTGAAGAAAGACACCATCTGCATCCAGAGAAAGAACTGATAAATAGAAATATGTATAGAATAATTTCACGTGTATGTGTGTGTGTGCCTATTTGTTTCTACTGGTAGTCAATTCTAGAATGGCAGGTGAAGGAAGAAAAAAAGAAATTTGCATGATCATTTTGTTGTATATTTGAATGGAATAGCAAGTTGTGCATAGTAGATTTGCAGTTTCATGTACAATCATCTTTTTTATTATGCTATGTTAAAAGGAATGTGTGTTTGTGCCATAAATTAAAAATAATTTTTTGGAAAAAATAGAGCTTTTGAAGGGCTGTTACGTGGAAGATAGATTGAAAAAGTTCAGTTTGACTCTACAAGAAAGAACTAGGAGCAATGGGCACAGTCACAAAAGGGGCCATTTAGACTTAATGTTTGGAAAGTATCCTAAAAATTGTCCCCACTCCCCAAAATAGAATGGACTATTTCAAGTGGTATTGGTTTACTTGTCACCAAAGGTCTTCAAGCAAAATTTGGGTGATCACATACTAAAAATTATGGGAAGCAGATTCATGATTCACTGTGGGTTAAATTAGATGGTCATTGAGTTTCTGGAGTCAGGAACATATGAGTTTAAATCCAGCTTCAGATCCATACTATCTGTATGACTCTAGACAAATCTCTTAATCTCTATGTGCCTTAATTTCCTCACCTGTAAAATCATCACTTAGCACATAATAGACACTCAATGAGTACTTCTTCCCTTTTTCCTTCCTACCTCTGGGATACCATGAAGATCATTATTAGAATAAGATCTTTAAGATTTGACCTTATAAAGCATTTATCTGATGCTTGATGCTTTAAGCTTTGAAACAAGCTTAACATGTTATTTTATTTTATCCTCACAATAACCCTGTAATATAGTTGCTATTATTGTCTTTTTTACAGATGGAAAAACTAAAGTTGAGAAAGATTAAGTGACATGCAAGGATTGCCCAGCTAGGAAATGCCTCAGTAAGGCTTGCAGGTGGTTGCCGGGGACTGTGGTCTCCCTCTCTGGATCCATAAAATTATAATAAAAGAGCCTTGTCTAAACTATTTTACCCTTTTCACACTCTATATGTTTGTTTCACCACCTCTCTGCGTGTGCATTATTTAAGTTTGCTAGGGAGAGAGAATAGAAATTTCAGATAATTTGGTAGCTGCAGCTATTTTAGCTCACAAATATCCTTATTCCCTTGGAGAATGTGTTTCCTGTTTTGACTTGTACTCTAAATCTATATGATCTTAAAATTATGGGTTTATATAAGGAGAACAATTTAGGCATGCATTATTTTCTCTGCAGAATGTATCCTGGAACAGTCGGAGAGGTAGGAGGAAGACCAGAGGAGAGCAGAGGAATGGCAATTAAAAGAGGAGAGAGCAGCATGAGATAAAGGAGGGAGCAATGGTCTTGGCATTGGCCTTGAGTTCTCAGAATCACAGAACTTCAGGATTGGAATAGACCCCAGAGATCATCTACTCCACAACCTGAACTTGAAAAGTTTTGTCCATTTTAACATCCCAGGTCTGTTGCTTATGGTCTTATTTCAGTTATTTAACTTATGTGACTCAGTTTTGCTATCTGAACAGTAGAGTTTGCACTAAATGGGAGTGAATGGATGAACTAAGGACACTTTCAGCTTTAAAGCTATGATCTTCCATCCAACATCTTCATGAAAATCTCCAGGGAGGCAGACATTGCCACCTCTTGAGACAAATCACTCCTGAAACACATTTTCTCCTTAGTACAACTTTGACTGCATCCTACAAATTTTGGCATGTGGTCTCATCATTGTCATTATCTTTAATTAAATTATTGATTGTTTCTATGATTTGTTCTTTGACCCATTTATTCTTTAACATTAGATTATTTAGTATCCAATGAGTTTTTAAAGTTTATTATTTTATTCCCCCAGATACAAGTAAATACAATTTTTAATATTCATTTTAAAAACTTTGAGGTCCAAATTCTCTTCCTCCCTCCCTCCCTATCCCATTCCCAACAAATAAGGCAAACAATTTGATATCAGCCAAACATGTGTAATCATGCAAAACATTTCTATAACGCCATGTTGTGAAAGAAGATATAGAACAAAAATAAAACCTCAAGAAAAATAAAGCAATAAAGTATGCTTCAATCTATATTCAGTCACCATCATCAGTTCTTTCTCTGGAGAGGGATAGCAATTTTTGTGAAAAGTCCTTCAGAGTTGCCTTGGATCATTGTGTTGCTGAGAATAACTGTCATTCATAGCTGATCATCTTTACATATAATTAATTTTAATCTGTTCCTCAAAGGACCATTATTGATCCTGTTACGGTATGAAATTTCCCAAAAATATAATTTTATTGCATTAGGTTTGGAAAGGATACATTTAATATTTCTCCTTTTCTGCATGTCTTTGTGAGGTTTTTAAGCCCTAATATATTGTCAGATTTTGTGAAGTTCTATGCACTGCTGAGGAATAGGCATAATTCTTTCTATTCCCGTTCAATATTTTCAAGATGTCTATCATATCTTATTTTTACAAAATTCTTATCTCTTTAATTTCTTACTTGTTTATTTCGTGGTTAAATTTGTCTGAGAGAGGTAATTCAAGGTCCCATATTAATATAACTTTACTATCTATCTCCTCCTATATGTCATTTACCTTTTGCTTCACAGATTAGATTTTATGCCATTTGATATATGTTCAGCATTTATATTAATTCACTAACTATGATACCCTTAAGCAAAATATAGTTTTCTTTGTCACGGTTCCTACTTCTGCCATTTTTTTTTACTTCAGCAGAAGCATAACAGATTCTACTCCAACCCATTAAATGTGTGTGTTTTTCTCTTTCAAGCTTGTCTCTTGAAAACAATGTATTGTTGAATTCTGGTTTCTAATCTATTGTGCTATCCTCTTCTGTTTGGTAATGAATTGTTCCCACCTTCACGGTTATGATTGCTAACCACATTTTGCTCCATCTTACTACTCTCTTCTATTTTTCCATTCCTTTTTCTCCCTCACAAAAAAAGTCAGTTTTGCTTCTGACAACTGCTTCATGTAATCTACCCTCCTTCTTATCATTCCCCAGTCCTCTTAGCCCCTTCCTCTCCTACTTTCCTACTGAGTAAAATGAATTTCTATTTATAAATGTAGATATATATGTATATACATATATACATATATACACACACATATATATATACACATATATATATTGTCTTCCCTCCTTGCTCCAATTCAGATGACAAGATTCATCCCCCCCAATAAAACACTCTTCCTGTGCTCCTTTTTGATGTGAGATAATTTTCACCTTTCCCCTTCCTTTCCCCTTCTCCTAGTCCATCCCTCCTTCTCCCTTCCATTCTTCTTTTAAGACTATTACATGATAGACATACTCATACCATCTGTCTAAGTAGAGTCCTAACTGTTCGAATAAGGATAAAGTGATTAGGTGTTACATGTATCATCTCCCCATGTAAGAATACAAACAGGTTTTTAATCTGGGAAAGCAGTTGTTTTTGCCATAAAATTTCTCATTCGTGTTTAACGTTTTATGTTTCTCTTGAGTTTTGTTTTAGAATATCAAAATTTTTATTCAACTCTGGTCTTTTCATAAGGAATGCTTGGAAGTCTCCAATTTCATTAAATGTCTATTTTACATACACACACACACACACACACACACAGAAGATTATACTCATTTTTGCTAGACAAGTATATTTTTGGTTGTGAGGCTAGTTCCTTTGACTTTGAGAATATGATATTTCAAGTCCTTTGCTTCTTTATGGTGTTTACTAAATCTTGTATGATCCAGAATTTGGCTCCATGTTATTTGAATTATTTCTCTCTGGTTGCTTGCAATCTTTTCTCTTTGACATGAGAGTTCTGGATTTGGGTTATAATATATCTAAGAGATGTCATTTGAGAATTTCTTTTCAGGAGTGAAAAATGGATTCTTTCAGTTTTTACTTTCCCTTCTAGTTCTAAGATATCTATTCAATTTTCCTTTATTATTTCTTAAAATATGACATTTGGGCTCTTTTTTAATCATCTTTCAAATAGTCCAATAATTCTTAGATTTTCTCTCCTGGAACAAAAATATTTCTTCTCCTGGAGAGAAAGAAATATGGAGTATGCATACAAACCAAGGCATACTATTTTCAATTTTTAAAATTTGTTTCATACTTTTTTGTTTTTCGTGACTTTTTTCCCTTTTACTCTGATTCTTCTTTTACAATACAATTAAGATGGAAATATGTTTAACATAATGGTACATGTGGAACATATATAAGATTGCTTGTTGTCTTGGGGAGGGGGAGGGAAAGAAGGAGGGAGAAAACTTTATAAAGATGAATGTTGAAAACTATCTCCATGAAATTGAAAAATATATAAAATACTATTAAGATAAAATTCTTTTCTGGATCTATTTTCAAAGTCATTTGTGTTCACTAAGATATCACATTTTTTTTCTTTTTCCCAGTATCTTGACTTTATTTTATTGTTTTCTGATGTCTTATGGAGCCATTAACTTCCACTTGAAAAAAAAATTGACTTTTACAGAGTAATTTTCTTCAATGAAGATTTGTGCTTCTTTTATCATTTGACCAATTCTGATTTTAAGGCATTAATTCCTTTAGCAGTTTTTTGTTTCTCTTTTACCGAGCTATTAATTCTCTTTTCATAATTTTCTTATAAAATCCTCATTTCTTTTCAACATTTTCTTCTACTGTTCTTTATTTTTATTTTTTTGTTTGCTCTTCTTATCTCTTTCTTTAACTTTTCTAAATATCCGTGATGGGCTCATGCTTGAGTCTTTGTTTGTAGATGTTTTCAAGTCATTATCTTCACCTAAGTTTGTGTCTTAAGCTTCCTATCACCATGTTAGCTTTTTATGACCATGGGGGGAGGGAGGGTTTGCTGATTTTTTCTAACCTATTTCTTGATTTTGTATCTGATTTTAGAGTTGAACTCTAGGAGGGGAGAATGTCTACCAAAGTGTCTGTTTTGTCTATATACATATATATATATATATATATATATATACACATATATATATGTGTGTGTGTGTGTGTGTTTGTGCATGTGTGAGCATATGTGCGTTTATGTGTATGAGTGTGTGCATTTATGTGTGTTTGTGTGCATTATATATATATATATGTCTTTATCTCTATATACATATATAAATATATAATTATAGTTAAATTTTTACTGAGCCATCTTTAAACTGGGCATGACAAAGCAGGCCAGAGACAGAGTGCCAGTAAGGCAGATGGTGGTTTATTAATTACTTTCTTTGCAAGGAACTGATTTGAAAATCATTGGATTTCTTCATTCTTTGGAGCTCCACCTTGCCATTGTGGAGCCAGATATTTTATACATGCTTGTAAGTTAGAAAGTGGCTCATAGAATAATCAGATTTGGGGCTTGAATGCTCTTTCTCAGGACAAGTCCAGCATTCAGGCAATTCAACAATCACAGCACTTGTGGCCATCCAAGTAGGAGTCCTGTGGGAATGGCTGGGTTGATTGTATAGTTTGGGGGGATTACAAGTTAGACTAAAACATTTCACTTAACACAGGCAAAAACAATTCAAGACAGGGCCTGACATGATTGACAGATGACTTCCGGTCCTTTACTTTTACTGTTTACCCAGATCTAGAACAGGCCTGTGAAAAGAATCTCTAGAAATTAAATTATTATTATTAATCATTATAAATAACATATCAGTCAATATAAAAATCATATTGTTTTATAATACTATTGTAAATTTATATTTTTATGTTTATATATGCATGCATGTATATAAATATACATATTTACACATGCAACCTCTACATGTAGATATATGTGTATATTCCTTTTGTTGCTTTGCCAATTCAATGGACCCATACAAGTTTTCAGTGCTTTCACATTGGCATGATCCAGGGAGAGATCTGGTCGATGCCCTTCTAGTCTTTGCTCTGGTCCTGACCCAAGTGGGGCCCCTACTCTTTTTTATCATGAATACTCCTTACCACCTTAAAATGATGACCTAGAATTTGGTATCGAGTGTCAGGGATGACAATTCTGCTTCTAGTGCTAATACTGGGATTCCCTTGGATCTCTTTCTGATGAGGTGCTCAGTGCCCTTATACGCCCTGAGTATGGCAATGCTCATAATCAACCCACAGCCAATGTCACTGTTGTGGTTCCATGCTCCCTATCAGCCCCATTCCAGGGTCTGTAGAACTTGCCTTCTTTTTTCCTAAGCTTCCCTGGGCTGGGGGAAAATGGCTTACTCTGATTGATTCTTAACATTACTTCTCAGAATACAATGAGGCACATTTTTTAAATTGTTGCAGAAGGGTAGTGTTTGAATAGCTTGGCAAAGATACTGACTTCATTTTCCCATATTGGCTTCACCCCAGTAGAACACTTTTGAATAGCTCTAATGTACAGAAAACTTTTTCCTTACATTAAAGTTGAAATTTTCATCCCTACATCTCTACCTACTACTCTTAGTTCTATCTTTTGGTGCCAAGCAAAATCAAGTCTAATCCTTCTTCCATGTGACAAAACTCCAGATGACTGAAGACAGTCATCAGATACCAACTAAATCTGTTTTCTCCAGACTAAACTTCTCAATTCCATTCAAGTGATCCTTAAATGATACAGTCTACTATTCTCTCATACTAATCACATTTACCTGGATTTATCTATATTCTCCCTAGAATGTGATGTTGTTGTCCAATTGTTTTTCAGTTGTGTCTGACTCTTAGTGACCCCGTCTGGGTGTTTCCTTGGTTTGTTTATTTGTTTGAGGGTTTTTTGGCAAAGATATTGGAGCGGCTTGCCATTTCCTTCTCCATCTCATTTTACAGGTGAGGAAACTGAGGAAAATGGGGTTAAGTGACTTGCCCAGGGTCACCCAGCTAAGTGTCTGAAACCAGATTTGAACTTATGAAGACAAGACGTACTGACTCCAGATCCAATACTCTATCCACTGTGCCATCTAACTGCCCTTTTATACACTTAATAAATTCTAATCACATTGGTTTGGATCAAATTGGACTGGCTTTCTTTTATCAAAGAAGACAACTTCGAAGATTGTGAAAAGATTGGAGGAGGGATGAAACTTGAGATAGGAAAATCAATTAGGAGATTATTACAATATTCTAGGTGTGGGCCCAAATGAGGATATTGGTCTTCTGAATGCATTTATGCAAAAGATGCAAGAGATGCCATGGAAGAATAAATGATATTGAGCAACTGACTAGATATGGGAGATGAATAAGTATGCTAGGGCTTAGCGTATGAAAGATATTGAATTTTGTTTTGGAAATGTTGAATTTCAGGTGCCTATCAGATCTCCAGTTGGTGATGCAAAATTGGAGCTCAGAAAAGAGTTTAGCACAGACAGTATAAATATGGGAGGCAGCAGAATAGAGACAATTAATTAAATCCAAGGGAACTGTAAAGATCAACAGAGTATGCAGAAAGAAAAGGGCTCAAGATAAAGTTTTTGGGGGTTTTTTGCAAGGCAATGGGGTTAAGTGGTTTGCCCAAGGCCACAAACTAGGTAATTATTAAGTGTCTGAAGCCGGATTTAAACTCAGGTCCTCCTGATTCCAAGGCCAGTGCTCCATCCACTGTGCCACCCAGCCGCCCCCAAGACAAAGTTTAGAGGGCATAATAAAGATGATGAACCAGCAAAGGAAAATGAGAAGGAATGATTAAATCAGGGTTGGCAAGGACAGAATTAACATGGAATAATACTAAGCCAAAAAGCAGAGAAGTATTTAGGAGGAGATAATCATGTCAAATATCTCAGAGAAGTCATGAAAAAATGAGTTAGCATTATTACCAGCAATAATAATAATAATAATAATGATAATAATGACTAGCACTTATGTAGAACTTAAAGATTCGTAAAACACAGCATATACTATGTTTTTAATTGAGAAAGGTTACCAGATTTGTAATTAAGAGATCATTGATAGAGAGAAAATGAGAGAGAGAGAGAGAGAGAGAGAGAGAGAGAGAGAGAGAGAGAGAGAGAGAGAGAAAGAGAGAGAGAAGTCAGTGAGGAGAGGTGGTAAGGGATCATATAAGAAGGTAAATCTGATTAGTATTTATTAAGTGTACAAAAGGTCAGTTAGATGGCACAGTGGATAGAGCACTGGGTCTGGAGTCAGGAAGTCTTGTCTTCATAAGTTCAAATCTGGTTTCAGACACTTAGCTGGGTGACCCTAGGTAAGTCACTTAATCCCATTTGCCTCAGTTTCCTCACCTGTAAAATGAGATGGAGAAGGAAATGGCAAACCACTCTAATATCTTTGCCAAAAAAAACCCTCAAACAAATAAACAAACATTTTAAATGGAAAAAGGTCATCAGATTTGTAATTAAGAGATCATTGGTAGAGAGAAAATTAGAGAGTTTAGTTTCAGGTAACTGATAAAATCAGATGAAAAAAAGGATTAAGGGGTGAGTGAAAAAAGGAAATGAGTGTAGGGGAAGAAATGAGTATAGATAATTTTTGCTAGGAGTTTGGCTGAGTAAGGGAGCAATAATTTAAAAGGATAATTTTATGGGACTGTAGGGTGTAGTGATAGTTATTTTAGGGGATAAATGAAAATTGGGAATGTTTGTAGGCAGCAGGGAAGGAACCAATAGATAAATATGGAGAGATTGAAGATAAGAGGGGAATCATTGAAAAACTCATCTGCTGGAGGAAATGGGAAAAGATGAGACCAAGCTATTAGCTAGAGAGATTGGCCTTGATGAAGGAAGGGAGGGAGGGAAAAGAAGATGAAACAGAGGTTGGAGTGAAAAAGGGAGCAAAGGAGAGGAGGGAAGAGGAAGAAGACAGATACAGGGAGAGAGAGAGAGAGAGAGAGAGAGAGAGAGAGAGAGAGAGAGAGAGAGAGAGAGAGAGAGAGAGAGAGAGAGATCAGATAGGAGAGGTAAGGGATCATATAAGAAGATAAAACATATGCTATAAATGCTATAACCTCAAAAAATGGAGGCATGGGACTATCATTGAAGCACTCTCTATATAAAACATAGATTGATCATAGAGTTACAAAGACCTGGGTCCCCAAACGCTTAACCTTTTGAAGTCTCTGTTTCCTCATCTTTAATATGGGGCTAAGATTATTTCCTCACTGAGTTGCTAAAATGTTCTAATGAGATAATACAATATCACAACTAAAAGGATTGCATAAATGCAAGCAGCTGATATTATCCTAAGCCATCTATTCTAGCAGTATCTCTTCCCAGCCTATCGACCCCTCCTGCATTTCTCATTTTTATTACAACAGTTTGTGGCTAGGAGGAATTTGCCATTTCACTATTCAATCAACCACCAAATAGCTGCAGCTAATGTTTATCAAATACTCCCCCAAAGGGAACCTCCAGATAATACATTGATAAGGAATTTAGAAGGAGAAGTGGAGAGGTATTTTACAGATTTCTTTTTTAAAGATCAGTAGAAAGAACATTGGTCTCCCTTTGATAAATGTACCTCCTCACCCAGGGCAATGTCAACAAAAATTTACCTTTTGATCATTAAAAAATCACCACCCCCAGTAAACAAAATTGAATAATCCACAATCTATTCTGGAGGAAGGAGTAGGAAGCAATGTTGAGTGCTCTATTAATGACAGACTAGAGAAATGGCACTGAGTTGGGAGTTTAGAGACTCAGATTTTATAGCTCTGATACCTTGCACATATCTCTTGACTTCATAATCCAGTTTCCTCATTAAGAAAACAAGGGTTCATCAACCAGCATTTATTAGGCACCTACTTTTCACCAGGAGCTGATCTAAGTGCTAGAGATATAAAGACAGAAACACATTAATCCCTACCCTCAAGGAGTTTATATTCTGCAGTTGGTTAGGAGCATTATTAAGTACCTCTTGTACACCAGAGGAGACAACATGTACATACCTAAATACATACAAAACACAGAGTAAATAAAAATAGACTTGTTGTTGTTGCTGAGTGGTTTTCAGCCATATCTGACTCTTCATAATCCTGTTGGAAGTTTTCTAGGCAAAAGATACTAAAGTAGTTTGTCATTTCCTTCTCCAGTTCATTTTACAGATGAGGAAACTAAGTCAAATGGTGTTAAGTGACTTATTCATGATCACAAATTTGAACTCAGGTCTTCCTGAATCCACACTTCACACTTTTCCTCACTATACCACTTAGCCCAGAAGGCTTTTTTTAGAGGGGAGAATTAGTAGCTGAGGGATGACATAAAAGGTGGAGAATGAGTTGATCTTAAAAGGAAATAAGGCATTCACAAAGGCAGAAGTGAGAAAAAAAGTAAATTCAGGTACCATAGTGAAAACACACAAGGAAGGAAGAAGGAAACAAAGTGATAAGCATTTATTAGGAACCTACTATGACTCAGGCACCGTGCTAAACACTTTTATAAATATCATCTCATTTGAACTCATTTGATATCATCACACAGAGATGAGAGATGGGTTCTTATATACTGTATCAGCGAAAATGCCAGTTTAGTTGGTATATTGAGCATATGATAGAGAATAATATCTAATAAGCCTAGAAAGATAGATTAGAGCCAGATTGAAAAGAGTTTGCATGACCTCCTTAACAGGATTATTGTATAAAAGCATTTTGTAAAGTATAAATAATGGTTGTTATTCTTTTACATGAATCATTGACCTAAAAATGGAATGATTGTCCATATTCAGAGGCAAATGTTAACTAAGTGTTCAACTTCGATTCAAGAAGAAATAGGTTCAAATATGGCCTCAGATGTTGGACACGTCATCTCATATTTCTGAGACTCAATCAATTTGCTAAGACTTATCTCTTAAGTTAAAGACTTCAGTGTTGGTAGTAGGCATACAGGAAATCAAAGATTGCCGAAAAGCCTTAATGAAGGATTCACATTCACTATGTAACTCCATTGCCCAAGCCTGGGGCAGTTTTCTTCATTGGCGGAGTCATAGTACTAAGATGACTCTCAGCCAACATGATTCTTGGTGGCTGAGAAAATGTTGAGCCACAACATTGCAAACTGGTAAAATAGGGAAGGAATTTCTTCAAAAAATTATTGGAGGACTTTAAGACAGGGGGGGTCATGAGGGGCAAATTCAAGCTTCTGAATATCTACTGGGAGCCCAGACATATGTGGAGTAGGACCCCAATACATCCTTCAACCCTGGACTTACAACCCTAGGGCAGTAAAGGTTCTTAGCTCCTGTTTGTTCTCAGACACTTGAGTATAAAAGAGATTGGGTTAATTTTTCATTCTCTCCTCTGGGTGATTCCACTGAACAAAGTATTTAAATAGAGAGATATTAATATCAAGGAAATTTGGACTCTGATGACTTCTGTGCAGGACCAAGCCCCTTATACATTTATTTATTTAATAGTAGTATAGAGTTGTGAAATGCTGCATAATCCTAGAGACTGAAAACTTGGCTTCACTAAGGTCATTCCTAGTCTTTCTCGAGATGTTATCTCACTTTCAGTGAAAGAACTCTTAAACTCATATGTGTTGTTTGTTCTAATTTGTCTGTATAATAGAAAAGGCAAGTAGACAACTCGGTGGTACAAAGGATGGAGCACTGATCCTGGAGTCAGGAAGACTCTACTTCCTGAGTTCAAATTCATCCTCAGATACTTAGTAACAGTATGACCCTAGGCAAGTAACTTAACCTTGTTTGCCTCAGTTTCCTCATGAGCTAGAGATAGGAGCTAGAGAAGGAAGTGGCAAATCACTCTAGTATCTTTACCAAGAAAATCTCAAATGGAGTCACAAAGAATTGGACACAGCTGAAATGATGAAACAGTAGCAACAGTGTCCCCAATAACTGCTTACTGTTTACTCTGATGAAGCGTGCACTACTTACTTCATGATTATGGTTTGTTAACCAGTATTTGGTAAGAAAAAGCTAAACTGGCAGTTGTATCAAGTATGATCTTCCCCTGGAGAGAGATTAGAAAAAGTGACACAGATCTTAAGTTTTCCCAAAATACTTTATTCTTGGACTACCAATATTTGATATGTGGCGGATAGACATAATTCTAACCCAAGAGTTCTTGGCCTGGGGTTCATGTGCCTCCAAAGGATTTGTTTAAAGACTTCAAGGGATCCATGATAGGGAACAAAAACAACATTTTAATTTTCACTAAACCCTAACTGAAGTTTAACATTTCCTTCAATTATTTAAAAACATTATTCTAAAAAAGGTGATTAAAGACTTTACCAGATTACAAAAAAGGATGCATGACATACAAAAAGATTTGTTTTAACCCAATACTCCCTGTTTAGAGATAGTTAAGAGGAGAAAGTGTCCAGTCACTATTCCCCACAAAAGTAGAAATTATTTACCCTCGTAGAGGGGTAGGCTAGATCCCAGATCATATATCTATCCATTTCACAGATACTGTAATAGTTGAGTATACATTGCAAGTACATATAACAAATGTCTTGAGAACAATGGAAAAATATTAGAATCATAGGATTCAAGAAACTTAAAGGGACCTCTCAAGCCACTAACTCCTACCCTCTCATTTTACAGAAAAGGAAACTGAAAGCTAAATGCTTGGAACACTCATTGAAAGGGATTATTTTTCTAGCCATGGAAAATGGCTCTCCATAACCATTGCTAAGAGGGGACTTCTTCTTATGCCCAACCACACTGCTTCCCCAAGATTAATAGGATCTTAACATGAAAATTTTTCACAAGAGACTCACAGAATGTTGAAACTGGAAGAAACATTAGGGCCCTCTAGCCTAATTTTATAAAATTGAGGAAGAAAGGCAAGGCCACCCTAATCCACACACTAATGAATGTGTAGGCGTTTCTTCCATCAAAATCCAAAGCCTTTTGGGATTTTTGTCTTCCACACTGGGAGAATCATTCAGTCAATTTGATGTACTTTCACTTATAGAGGAGACATGGAAATGTGAGGCTAACTGAAATAAGATCCATCCAAGGTGTCAACTAGTGCCTCGAATTTAGGCAATGTTGCAGATCTGGTCACAGACTTTTGTTGGTATGAATTAGGCATTAGATATGGTGGAAACAAAGGGTAAGACCTACACATTAACATTCTGAATTGGAAGTAACTTAGACAAGTCAGGAGAATGAAAAGGGGAGGGGAGGAAATAAACATTTCAGTGGTGCCTATTATATGCCAACCTTTACAAATATTAGCGTTAGATGCACTTATTATCTTCATTTAGCAGTTAAGGTAACTGAGGCAAACAGAGTTAAGTGACTTATCCAAGATTACAGAAAAACTGGAGACTGGATTTGAGCTAAGGTCTTCCTGAGTCTAGATCAAGTGCTCAACCTACTGTGACATCCTGCTGCCAATCTACTCAAAGCTTTTCATCCAAATATAGGTGCTGAGAACTCTTCCAATCTAATTCAATTCTTTGGGAATATGATTTAATTAAATATCTTTTTCTTTGAATTCAGGTACCTTCTGGCATGATGAGCTTCATTGGAAGTGGGGATTCTTAATCAGGAATAAAAAGATTGATCCTAGCACAACTATGAACCTAAATGTAGCTTTTATGGTCAAGAATATTGAGACAAACTTGGTTCTGCAAATAGACAGAGTTGAACTCAAACCCAAACATTTGTCTCTGAGTACAATGTTCCTTCTAACATACCACAGTATTTTCCTCAAAGCAGTACTTCTCAGATTTTTTTGGTCTCAGGATCCTTTATACTCTTAAAAACATAGAGGATTCCCCTGACCAAGAGTTTGGGTTTAGGTGGGCTATACCTATTGTTATTTACCCTATTAGAAATTGAAATATCTTAATATTATTGTGAAAATTGTTTTGACCTTGTGGAACCATTGAAATGGTCTTAGAGAACCCCAAAGATCTCTACATTCTGATAACTGCTGCCTCCAAAAGTAATAGATGTCAGTGCTTATAGGGACATTAGCAACTGTCCTGTCCCATTTGGCCCAGACTCATCTTAGAGGCTTGGGATGAACTCTTGGGGCGAGGAAACTTGGCATCTTCCAAAGCTATAATGAGCCTCAGCACTTGTAATCAGGGATGCAAAACAGTGCTTTATTAAATCAGGTAAATGAACTGTGTCCAAGGGACTGCTATGGGGTCTGGGATGGCAACAGAGGAAAGAAACAGACATGAGATCAGAGCAGGAATCTGGAACCCAAACTCCTATGGAGTGATTTGCTTTCTTTAGCCACAGGAACACAGGAAGGCCTCTTAATCAAGGGATGGAGAAGCTGGCCCTGACCCCCTATTCTTCCTAATTTTAGGCAGCTGTGTTGTTAGGGACAGCGTAGACATCATCTACATAAACACCAAACTTGATTCTCTAGCCAAGAAGTGGGAGAGCACAGTCATCTCACAGGATGCTTGCTGTTCAGACCACAAAGGAAGAGTTTCTTGGAATCTCCCCCAATGTACCCCCTCCTGTCACCCTAAAGCCATTTGGAACTGGGAGGGATGCCAAGGGGCTAGGAAAATAGTAAAGGGGCAGAGACTGGCAGGACCTCAGCTGGCAATAACTGCCTTTCTCCCTTCCTACAGATTTTGCTAAAGCCTACAAAAACCTTCTGGCCCTGGATACATGCATAGCAGTAGATGAAGGACATATGACTGAGATTTAACACTCAAAATAGAATGAGATCCCATTCTGTGAGTAACATTGGTTCCAGAGGCTCAGTCTCATGGAAGGTACTCATACAGGGCTGAGAAGAGGACATGGTTAATTGGCTGATGCCATGATGTCTGAGCCAGGTATTTCCCATGGAGGAAACTGACTGCTGACACCTATTATTCCCTCTTTATAATGGGTTTGCTGACTTCCTGGTTTTCCTGTCTTTGCTGCCAACTCCTTCCCTCATCCTTGCTTATACTTTTAGATTTAGTGTCCAGATTAAGTCTGATTTGATAGACCATAGGATCCAAGACTCAGAGCTGGAAGAGCCCTTAAATAGTCTAGTTCCTTCGTTTTTAAAGTTTAGGAAATGGAAGCCAAAAGGTAAAGTAATTTGCCTAAGGTCACATGGGTGAAAAGGGACAAAATAAGGAGTGAAACCCAGTTTTTCAGATTTCACATCTTATACCCTTTCTTCTATATCACAACTTCTGGTGGTATCCTAGAACATGACCTCATCAAGATCTTCTGTTTCTAGGAGACTATTTCCTTTTATCATGTCTATTGATTGCTCTTGGTCATTGATACTAAGAGCCCTATCCTCATAAAGATCCAGTATTGCTTCCTTTGGGAAAATTTGTTTCCATTGGTTCAGATCCATCCCAAAGAGACCTTTAAAAGGTCTCTCTGGTCCTCTTCCAAGAGTGTACTTTGCATAAATCCTTAGGCAGAGGTCCACTATTCACAGTATTAGAGAAGGATGATTTATTGAAAGAATGAGAGAAATAATTCAATACAGAATATTTTAAGGGGGAAAATAAGCAATTGCATACTATGCCAATCTGTGCTTATGGTTTTCCAAATACTATTTTATTGGCAGATCATGAATAGTAGGTAGGATCTCCTATAGTAAATGGTGGCCCTTGAATCCTAGCAGGAATGAAGCTAGGAATTCTAAGAACAAAAGTGAGAAGGGAGAACAGGGACCTTCAAACATTGGGAGTATATGGACCTACTTTTGTTATTTCTTTTTAAAAAATCATATAGCTATCTTTTGTTTTTATTTCACCTTCATTTCTAACTATATCTCTCCAGCTAGCTGTCCCTCATAATATAAACTAAAACATAGGGGGAGCGGCAGTTGTTCTACACCAACCAACCAATTAAATATGAAAGGATGTATGGTGTCAACCATCCATAGTCTTCTACTTCTTCTTAAAAAAAAAGATATTTTGGTCATCTCCTCTCTGGGACCAAATTGACAATTATAATTACACAAAATTTGAAAGTTTTTTTATTCTTTTTGTTTCCATTGTTGAAGACATTACATATGTTGTTTTCCTGTTTCTCCTTCAGGTTACATCAATTTATCTAAGTCCTTCTATGAGGTTTTTTATTTTATGCCAAAATATTTTGGAAATCCCTACACTATTCCTCCTCCTCTTGATAATAGTTGGGTTGCACTGTATGCCACAAAGTAGAATGTCCTTAGTTCAAAGGAAAGGTCTAGGCCAGTTACTTCCTGCCTAAAGGTTACAGATTCCTTGGAGGTCTGTAAGAGGGGTACACATCCAGGCATATATTTTCTCAGTAATATTGATCAGTCTAAATTAGTACAAATGATAAAACCTATGAATCAGTTACTTATTTGAATCCATATTGCACATTTCCATTTATCATTTTTACATTATCATAGCTTTGAATAGTGTGAATTCAAAAACATGAGACCACTTCATAGTTTTCATTCACACTGATTGGGACCTAGCTATAATACAGATGCTACCATGTGGGGAATCTGCCCATTTTCTTGAAGTTAAAAATAGATCCTTATACTTGAAAATGTTGAAAGCCATTGGACCAGATAATGTGCCTAAGAAATTTGAAAAAGGAAAGATCCTTTTCAGCTAGAGCAAACAGAAACAGTTTCTGGGGAAATGTGGCACCTGGTAAGAGGAAGAAAAGAATTTCAACAGGCAAGAATTAGAACAGGATGTAGTCCAAGTATTGGGAAACAATAGCCTCCTCAAATATGTGGAATATAAGATAAGGCCAGATAAGAGAGAGCCAGAAGAGATCAAGAAATAGCTGGTATATAGAGTATGTGAAAGGAAAGAATAATACTAAATATGCTGGAAGAGTAGATTTTGAACCAGGTGGTGAATTGTCAGGCTTACATTGGAACATGTTCCAAGAAGAAACCATGATTATCAAGAGAGAAATACAGCTATGTGCTTTGTCCTTCATTTTCAAAGAGAACTCATGAAATCCCAGGGGGATGCCTTGATTTGTGTGTGAACCCAATTTTAAGAAGTCAGTTATACGCAGTTGTCAGCTTCACTTTCTTATTCAGAGTCATCAAAGTCTAGTGGAAAGTCAAAAATCAGGATGACTGCCCATAATATATTGGATGACCTTGGAATTTTCTATGTCTGATCAAGTTCGAAACATTCCACAGTGCCTGCTTCAGTCACCTTCTTGGTTCTCATCTGCCCTTCCACTGGGTGAAGTCTTCACATGTGTAGGATTAGCATCCCTCTAGCTCATCCACAGCTTTGAGGCCGTGTTGGTCATGCATGACCTCTATCTAGACTATTTACCAAGATATGACTATTGAACATGCTTTTTGGAGCCACAGGTAGGAGCTGGATGAATCAGGTGGACACCAAGTTCTCCCAGAACACCTCATAAACCTTACTAGTGTGTATAGTCTAGTAAAGAAAAGACTTCCGGAAGTGGGTCATGGTCACTGTTTACAAATAGCTGAAGAATTGTTATGTGGGAAGATGGAGCAATCTTATGTCATTGGTTACAGAAAGTATAACTAAGATCAATGTAGAGAAAGTTGAAGCAAATTTCGATTAGTCAAAAGAAAGAGCTAAGAATTCAAGTTGCCCCATAGAGAAATGGCCCAGTGTCTATTACAAAATTGGCAATTGATTGATTGAAATAGATTTATCCATAATATACCAACTCCCCATATGTGAAGCTTTCAAGTAGATGCTGATTAACTGATTGCCAAGGATATTTAAAGACAAGATATCTATACCAAGAGGGACATCAGACTATTTGACTAGTGGGCTATGCTGAAAAAATTCACTGGATATTGTACTACTGCAATAGAATATTAGTTGAAACTTTGATCCTGCCACTGATTCTAACCTACATGTCTTTGGTTCCATCTCTGTTTCTCAGTTTTCTCATCCACAGAATGAAAGGATGAAAGAGATGATCTCTTCTGGTTTTAGGACCTGTGATCTCCTAGTCTCCTGATTCAATAATTCTTGTTTATGACCCGTATACTTCAAATGGAGTCATCATTTTATTCACATGACTACTTCCTCACTTCTTATACTAGTTTAGCTATATCTTCCCATAAAGATCCCAAAGAGCTTCTACCCAATGTACTAGATCTTTTGACATTAAAGCTTGTATTTAGGGAGAATTCAGTCATATTGTGGAGACAACAGATCAAAAAGTAACACCTGAGGTCATCTAGTCCAAACTTGTTTATCTTACAAATGAGGAAACAAGATTTAGAGTGGTGACGTGACTTACTCAAGGTCATAGTGGTAGTAATAGGCAGCCCTGGAATTCAATCACAGTTGTCTATATGTTAAACCTAGCACTCTTTCCACTATAGAATCTAGATGGAGTGGTGAATAGCACATAGGACTTGACATCAGGAAGACCTAAGTTCAACATCTCAGACATTCCTGGCAATTCCCTTAACTTCCATGTGTCTCAGGTTCTTCATCTATACGATGGGCATAAAAATAGCACCTTCCTCCTGGGTTTGTTATGTAGATGAAAGAATAATATCTATGAAGTGATTTTAGAAGCATTAGAGTGTTTTATAAATGTTACTATTATTATTGCCACACTGATGATGACTCAAGCAATTCAGTGGATTTGTCAGGGATCTGCTGTAGATTATGTGGTAGAAGGGTTGGAGACAATCCTAAAAGGAATCAGTGTGTTCTTGTTGAAGAGCTATCTGGTGAGACAGCGTTGAACCTAATGTGTTCAGTTTTGTACATTATTTTTTGAAGGCAATCTGTATATAATATTCATATACAGCTTAAAACTGCACTAAAACTGTTTGACACTCTGTGTAATCCACTTTTTCCTCTTCCTCTTTGAAGATGGTTAAGCTCAGGCTTATTGGTATTTGTCAAGCTCAATGTTTTTTTAAAATTTAATCGTAGAATTTTCCTAATCTTAGAGTAAGTAAATCATTGCCTGGCACCATGGAGTTATAAGAACAAGCTACCTTTTAATCATATTTTCTCTTGGAGAGAACGTGTTTTACCTATTTCATGAATCAAATCAGAGAATCTCCCTTAATTGAGCTTTACAGTCTTCAAGTCCTAAACTCTGGATCCTAGAGACATTTTTCAGAGGATTCCATCAAATGTTGGAGATAATAATAATGATGACAATAATAACAAAAGCTAACATATATTACTTTAATGTTTTAAAATACTAGATATGCATATATAATCTGATTTGATTATGATAAAACCCTATGAAGTTGGTAATATCCTCTATTTTACAGATGAAAAAACTGAAGTTCAAGGAAGGTAAGTGATTTGCTCAAGGTCACCCAGTTATTAAGAATCTGAAACAAGGTTTGAATACAGGTCCTCTTGACTCCAAGTTGAATATTCTTTCCCTTCTGGCTTCTATAGGATCCTCAAATCACTCCTAAGTATCCCTGAATCCCCTGAATGATCTGATTGGTATCTTTCATTCCTATTTGAAAGCTCAGGTTGGGGAAAAAAAGTGTAATGGGGAAATTTTAATAGCTGGAGAAGAGGGAACAAAAATTCAGGAGTCTCACTCAGAGACAGGGAAACTTGAACAAGGAAGCTTTGAAGGAGATGCAGCAGGAAAAAACTGGGTGCTTGGGGGTTAGCCAGAAGGGAAGGGGTGTAAGAAGGATGATAATCAACCAGAGACAGTAAACTGTTTTCAAGTACCTTTGTGTATGTAAATTATACTTCTAAACACTTGATGTTCAATTTCAAATCACTTTTATCTATTCATTAAAACCGGTCCCTATTGAACTTGTCAATTATACACACAACACCTACTTCAGATTCTCTCCAAAAATACCACTAATTCATGAAGCATTTTTAAATACTTGCTATATACCAGTGACTCTACGAGAGGTATGAAAATAAACTAAGTCATGATCCCTGTCTTCAAAGAGCTTATCATCTAGGGGGGACGTGGGATTATACAAGCAACTTTAGGAGCACAAAATCCCAGTTGTGGGAGGGATTCCAGTTGCCATCTAGGGTCCCTGCCAGTTGAGTGAGACTTTCTTCTACCACAGAGGTTGTTAATAAGATGGGAGGAGAGGTCAGTCTGTAGATAGATTTCTTTGGGTGGTCTGCTAATTGAAATGAATGCATCTTTATTTTGATTTAGTTTAGTTTCCTTTATAACTAGGGACTAGGTTGTGATAGACCTTCAATGCTAAAGAAAGAACTTCACATCTGATCCCAGAGTAAGAGGGAGGCACTGATATTTATGTTTAAAAAGGGTTACATGGTCAGACCTACTGGTCAGGAAAATCTCTTTGATTGTTCTGTGGAACCTCTTTCTATTCTTTGCTAAGAGAAGATTATTAGTCTAGGTAAGAAATTAGTCTAGGTAAGAAATAACAAAATCTTAAATAATCGGTCAGTCAATAAACATTTATGAAGTGCCTTTTTGGCACTGTGCCAAGAGCTAAGGAAAGAAGAGGCAATAGACATTTCTTGCCTTCCAGAATTTGTGGCTTGAAGGTTGAAAAGTATTTTAAATAGATTATTTCATTTCTTCCTCATAACATTTCTGTAAAAAATTTCTCAAATGGGAATAGAAGCTTAAAAAGGGAAGCTCACAAAGGGTCACTTAGCTAGAAAGTGTCTGAGGAAAATTAGAACCCAAGTCTTCCTGTCTCTACGTTCAACACTCCATTCTCCATACTATGTTGAAATAAAGTGATAACTGTATGAATTTAATAGGCAGAGATAGAATGGTGGCAATAGGGTAGAACTGATAGGATTTCACAACTGAATGGATAGGGAATATGAGGGGAAAGGAAGAGGAGAAGATGAATCCAAGATTTCTACTCTGGTTGCTAGGGAGAGTACTAGTACCTTCACCAACAGAACAAAGCTTAGAAGATGGGCAGGTTAATTGGTAGTGCTATGTTTTGCTTGGAACCTCTGAGGCATCCAGGTAGAGAAGGTCACTTAAATTACTTAACCTCCACAAGTCTTCATTTTCCCATCTGTAAAATGAAGAGATTGGACTCAATGGCCCCTGACATAGTTTTATGATCACAAGGTGGTGAGAAGTCAGCTTATAGTAGAGTCAAGGAATGAGTGGATTTGACAAGTGGAGGCAGGAAGTATAGGTCTTTGTTCAGAAGTTTTGCTTTAAAGGAGTTGAGAAAAAGAAGATAACTTGTGGAAGTTACAGGGTCAAGGCAAGCTATTTGGAGGGTTGTAGCTGTTAGAAGGGAGCAGGATATTGGATGGGGAGACCTAAGTATATTTTGCCAGAAACAGAAAAGGATCCAGTATAGAGGAACAGACTTAGGACAGAGGGGAGTGGGACTGATCAAGATTTCAGAAAAAGTAGGAAAGAGTCAGATCAGTGTCACCTGTAGAAAGGTTAGTTTTATCAGATAGAAGCCAAGACCAGGGGATAAATCATAAATGAATAGAAAATGACTGAAGAAAGGATTAGAGAAAAAGAGGAGGGAAGATAAAGGAGATGAGAGGGAAATGATGGATGCCCTTTATCTGCTCAGGAAGACAGTGTGGTGAGGATATCTACTAAGAGGATGTGACTGGTGAAGGAGGAACAGAAGTAAGGACTTGAGAGAAAGAGAGAAGAGACAGTTGACACATATTCCCCACTCTCCCCCAGCTCTCTTGTCATTGTAGATTTCCCATTCTGAGGGCATTAACTGGATCTGAGGACCTTAAGCTCTTGAGAGCTCTGTGATGTTGATTGTTAGGCTATAGTATTCAGGGATTTGTGTTGACCCTTCATAAAGGTAGAATAATCACATTACTCTCCTCCTTGGATTGATGCACATGTGCGAATGAATGAAAGGAGCTAAAATGTAAAGTTAAGCTTGTTGTCAAGAATAGCATAACTCCCCCAAAGTAGAGGTGGCTACCTTGGAAGGAAACTGGTTCTCCCATCCGTAGAGGTCTTTAAGCAAAAACTAAATCATCATTTTTGACATACCATAGAGGAAATATTCTTACACAGGTAGAATTTGAACTAGAATGGTCTTTGAGATCTGTTACAACTCTGAAATTTGATGACTATGTGAGCTGAAAGTATGCTCAACATAGATATATAGATAACAGGTAAATCATTCAGAAAGCAGAATCCAATTGTTATCATTATCACTAATAAAAGTTAGCATTTATATCATATTCTAAGAGTTGATTGAGGTTTGTCCTTTGTTCTCAAGGAAGAGCATAGCATCAAGGAGGTGATATCATGACATGCAAATTAATTGGATTTAAGTGAGGAGGTGCTGGGCAAAGTCATCAGACTTACTTTCTCATCTGGAGTCATCTGGATCCAATGGCCAGACATGGATCAGGACAACTGGGGAAAGCCCTGGATGCAATAGGAGAGCTTGGCCTTTAAAGCTAAGTCTTGGGGGCGGCTAGGTGGCATAGTGGATAAAGCACCGGCCTTGTAGTCAGGAGTACCTGGGTTCAAATCTGGTCTTAGACACTTAATAATTACCTAGCTGTGTGGCCTTGGGCAAGCCACTTAACCCCATTTGCCTTGCCAAAAAAACCTAAAAAAAAAAGAAAGCTAAATCTTTCCTAGGTCTTGATTTGAGTGAGACAGTGTTCATCCAGTGATTAAGGTTAAGTAAGAGAGATATACAAAATGGTTCATGAGCATCTTACAGCTAATAAATATTTGAGACAGCATTTGAACTCAGGTTTTCAAGATTCCAAATCCAAGGATTTGGAGTCAGATTTGTCTTTATGACTCCAGGTCCAATACTCTTATTTTTATTTAGCTGATGTGACCAAAGGAGATAATCTGAGAATGAAAGATTGAGAGCTAGGAAGGATCTTACATAGTTCAACTCCTTTAATATTACACATGAAGAAACTGAGGCCTAGAAAGATAATTGATTATTGGTATTTGCATCACAGACTTAGGTGGCAGGTGCCTTTAAAACTATCTAGTGCAATCCAATCTTATTTTACAGGTAAGATTATAAGCATTTGGGTCATAGATTTATATCTGGAAGGGGTCCAAAAAACCCACTGAATCCAATCCCTTCCCTTTTCATATAAGGAAACTGAGATCTATAGAGGTTAAATGGCTTACCCAAAGTCACATAGGAAATGAATAATAAGGCTGAAATTCAAATTCAGGTCATTTGATTCTAAATTCAGAGCTTTTCCATTATACCATAATGCTTCATTCAACTAACAAGTCTTTTCTGGGCACATCCCATGTACTCAATTCAGTGCTCATGGGAGAAATTATTAAAGAAGAAACAGTCCATGTTCTTAAGGAGCTTCCCAATGGTTAGAGAAAAACACTGGAATCAAAGAGAATAATATTACAAGTCAGCAAAGAAGGGATAGAAACAGTAAGACCTCCAAGATGGAGTTCAGAAGAAGGGAGAATGAAAGTGAAGGGAAGTCATTGAGAAGGAGATGGGAAATGACCTGGGAAGGATAGAAAGGATCTGAATGGACTGAGAAAACTATTTCAATAGAGGTAAGAGTAAGAGCCCAATCAAAGACTATAAGATAGAAGTGACCACTGAGTGTTTTATGAGACAGCAGGAATTTCTTCAAGTACATGGAAGAGGCATAAGTGATGCGATTGGATATCTGGGTGGGAGCAGGTTGAGAATCAGCTTTTTCTTAGTCAGATTTTATCTGGTCAAGCTCAGGACAAACTGAACTGGATAGTGGAGCTGTGACCTAGTTCACTGAAACAGTGTAGACGATCTCACGGAATCCCTCAGAACCTCAAAGCCACCTTTGACTGACTATAGTATGGACTAGGATCTGAGGAAGAATTTGAACCCAGGTTTTCTGACTCCCTATTCAATCCCCTAGGTATTAAAGCCATCAGACTTGGGATTAGGAAAGGCAAGTTCAATGTCCAACTCTGTCACTTCCTTACTGTGTGACACTGTATACGTTGCTTAACCCCTCAATTGTGCTTGCACTAATGATCATCTTTAGTCAGAAGTCTTCCAGAACTCCTGGACTGAATTACCAACTGCCTATGGAACATTTTCTACTGGATATCCTAGCAGCATCTTAAATTCAATTTCCCTGTATCTGTTGCTCTATCTTTCCAGCCATCATTCAGGCTGACAACCTCAAAGTTACCCTCAACTGTACACCCTCCTCATTGTCCATATCCAATTACTTACTACAGAGTTATTCTACTTCTGCATAATTCTCATACCTTATTCCTTCTTTCTACTCCTATGGCCATGCCCTCTTACCTGGACTCCTTCAATAGCTTCCTAATTAGTCTCAAGTCTTTCCCCCTCTTCCATGAGCATGTCACACTCCTCCTCACCAGTAAAAAATTTCAGTGGCTCCCTATTGCCTTTAGGCAAAATACTGGTTTAGTATTTATTCTATGTCTACACCATCTTTCCAGACTTATTATACAATATTCCTTATTATGCCTTTTCCCTATGCCACCAAGCAGCTAAATTGTTCTTTCACTTGGGTTCAACACTTCTGACCACATCTGAGATTTTCTCAGCAAAGATACCGGAGAGGCTTCTCCAGCTCATTTTACAAATGAGGATTTGCCAAGGGTCACACAGCTAGTAATTGTTGGAGGTCAAATTTGAACTCAGATCTTCCTGACTACAGGCTCTGTGATCTATCCACTGCTGCCACCTAGTTTCCCTTCTCTTAGATAGGCTAGTGTCTGAAAAATCAAGGATTGGTAATTGTTGCCTCAGGTCTGGGGCATGGCCTGTCACCTTTTGAATGCTTCTGACCAATCCAGAGTCATGAAACTAGCACTAGAAGTCTTCCCCATATCCATGGCCTTAGATATCATCTAACCTATTTGCTCCTTTTCAAAATGGGAAACTGAGACCCACACATGTAAATGAACTTTCTGGGGTTATGCCCCAGTATTTGAACCAGGACATAGGTCAAGATTCTCTGGTTCCCAGGCTATTGCTTTTTCCACCATACCCACTACTTCCCATGTTTTTCAGACAAAAGGGAGTAGCAACAGCAGGAAGTAGGGTAGAGTATAACCTCCTTCCCCTCTCCCTCCCCCCCAAAAAAAACTTTGTCTCTTTCCCAACTGTCCCACCCATAGTCTATTCTCGACTTGGACTCCATAGCTCCAAGGAGGGTCCAACCTGGGGAGGGTCTCTGGCATGCCTGGCCTAATTTACTAATCTCCTTATTGGTCCCCTAATCATATCACCATGGTAACCTAAGTGAGGTCATAGGCCTTAAAGGAATATTCCCCCCTTAGCTCCAGTGGATACTCAAAGCCCCAAATAAATCCCCTAGGAAACCTTGAACAGAGGGGAAAGAAGAAATATTTTGCCCTGTCCTTTGGAGTCCTTGGTCTGAGATGAGTGAGGAGTCATGGCCCTCTCTTGAATGCAGCCTCTGGCCTAATGGGGAAGTCAGGGAGCCCTTGATCTTCAAGGCAGACGAGTTCCCTGCTAAGACTGAGTCACCCCCTAAGGTTCTGAATTAAAGCCCAGGGCTCCTGGGCCCTTCCCTCTTTGCTAGCATAGGAATCTTGCGATGACTCAGCTCATACAAAATTTCAATCTGAGCGTGTCCTCTCCCAAACCCTCCTCCCTAGTTAGGGCTCAGAGCATCCCCAGAGACATCACAGCTTCTCATGCTGCTCCCAGACACATGCGCTCTAGAATGGCTTTTGTTTCATAGTGTTTAGGAATTTAGAATGGAGTTAAAAATATCCTGGCCTCTTTCCCTAGGGGGAGGAAGAGGTCAGCAGGAATTTGGAATCACTTCAACTGTCCTGAGACCCTTTTCCTTTCAGATTGGACAGGTCAGCTGGGCAGAGGCTCTGGAGGGCAGTTAGGAAAGAGCACTGATGGGACTCCACATCTGCCCCCTTTGAGGTATGATAGGAACCTGGAAAGAGAAGATCTGCATGACTCAGTTTCCCCTTTGAAAAAAGGAGGGAGCTGGATTGTATTACTTCAGAGGTTCCTCTACAACTCTAAAATTCTACCATAATAAGGACCAAAACTGGAGAAAACTCTTGTGTTCAGAAACTAGAAGGAATACTAATCATCAATTTCAACCCCCCTCCATTTTATGAAAGTAGGAACTGTTGGTTCCAATGATAAATTAATTCACCATAAATCAAATAGGGTGAGTTGATTCCCAGTTTCTTCCCATTGCCTACACTACATTTCAAAGTTATTAGAAGTCTTATGAGTCAGAGTAATAATAACTGGTCAGTCAGGAGATATTTTACCGCATAGCCCCATGACAAGAGGCAATCCAGAAAGGAAAGATTGCTAGTCTGAATCCACACACAGCCCTGCATTTAAATCTTGGTTCTGCCACTAACTATCTGGGTAGTCTTGGGCAGTCTATCAATCAATCAAGAAGTAATTTATTAAGGCTTTATCATGTGCCAGGGATTCTGGGAAGTTCTGGGGCTACTAAGACCAAAAAGGAAGAGCCCCAACTCTGTTGGAGCTTGCTTTTTGCTGTAGCTATTCCAACTCTCTGCATCGCATTTTCTTCCTCTGTAAAAAGAGGAGGTTGGGTTGGTTGATCTCTTCCCACTCTACTTCTTATGACTCTAAGAATCCAACCCCAGAGCTTGGGTATCCCAAGCATCTGATACTAGAGAATCTAGAGAATACTAGAGAAATCTAGAATTTGGGTGAACAAAGTTGAGAACTCATTAGGTACCAATATGAACATTCTGATACCAAAAAAGTTCCCTGAGCCATGTCTTGGCACTAACTCTCATGATGAATAATTATTATCCTAACCCATTGGGAAATTTTTTTTTGCTTTCCCAGAACACACCCCACCCCCATCATTCTTTCCTCATCTCTAAAATGAGAATAATAACAGCACCTACCTCCCCCAGAATTGTTGTGAGAATAAAATGAGATAATATTTGTAAAGTATTTTGGGAATTTGAAAATGCTATTTAAATACTATTATTAGCCACTTTAACCTTTCACCACCCCTGAAATGCAGAGAGCACAAGATCAAATCCATTGCACAAAGGAGAAAATTGAGATCTCAAGAGGTTTGTGCCAACCTACTTTTTTCTCTTCAAATACTAAGCCCATGGAGAACTACAGAGAGACTAAGAATTGTCATTCAGTCATTTTTCAGTCATATCTGACTCTTTGAGACCCAATTTTGGGGTTTTCTTGTCAAAGATACTGGAGTAGTCTGCCATTTCCTCCTCACCTCATTTTACAGATAAGGAAACTGAAACAACAGGGTTAAATAACATTCCCAAAGTCACACAACTAATAAGTGTCTGAGGCCAGATTTAAACTAAGGTTCTCTTAATTCTAGGGCCATGACTCTATCCTCTGCACAACCCAGCTGAACCAAGATAAAGAATAGGCAATGTTATTTTTACCAACAAATCAATTTTTTTAGGATCCCTGGGATGCTTGCTTCTATGGCTGAATTTGTTGATCGAGAACTAGATGGAGGGTTCTACCACCAGACAGATTAACTCCTTAGCATCCAGGATATCAGTTACATGGTCATAGTTCCATCAGCCTGACATTCCTACTTAAAAAGAGAAATTTATGCACCATTTCAGAATGCTCTGATCAGATACAAAAAGAAACTGGGAAATTGTGATCCCAAGAAATTAGTATTTGATAAGAAAACATGAATGTCAGTGACTCACAGAGAGAGATTAGAAGGGTGGCATGTGGGGAATGGTAGATGAATGATAAATCAAAGAGGGGAAGGAAAGGTACAGGCTGGCAAGAAAGCAGGTGCAGGTTTATGATGACATATCCTGAGCTATCCAGGGCTTTCATTTACTGAATACCACCAAAAAGACCTCTTCTCTGCCTACCTACTTCCATGACTGGCTACAAATAGCCTGGTCAGAAGTTCCAAATCAGGGTCCTATATTTAGACCTGGAAGGAACCTTAAGAGAACACCTAGCTCAAGTTCTTCATTTTTACAAACAGGTAAACTAAGGCCACATTAAGTTTCTGTGACTTGCTCCAGGGTCTCACAGTCAGAATTTGAACCCATCTGTTCTTTTTTTAATGATTTATTTATTTGTTTTCACATTACAATAATCTTGTTGTGAAAGTAAACATAAACCCCCTCCCCCCCCAAAAAATGGTATAGAAACTTCAGAGGAATGAAGTGAGAGGGGAAAAAGTATGCTTCAGATTGTGTACAGATACCATCAGCTCTGTCTTTGGGATGGATTGCATTCTTTATCGTAAATCCACCAGAAAAGTTGCTTCAATATCTTTTCCCATTGCTGCTATTGCTAACTGTATTTCCCTCCATTTTATTCCTCCCACTCCCATTTATTTATTTATTTATTCATTTATTCTATTCTCACTCTCCTTTCACCCTGTCCCTCCACAGAAGTGTGTTGTATTTGACTACCCTCTCCCACCATCTTTCCTCTCTTCTATCACCTACATCTCCTCCCCTCCCCCGTCCTCTTTCTCCCATCCCTCTCCTCTCCTTTTTCCTCTAAGGCAAGATAGATTTCTATTCCCTATTGAATGTGTATGTCATTTCCTCCCTGGGCCATTTCTGATGATAAAGAAGACTCACTCAGTCCCCCTCATCTTTCCCTCCTTCCACTCCATTGCAAAGGTTTTTTCCTGATTCTTTTTTTTTAGTTTTTTGCAAGGCAATGGGGTTAAGTGGCTTGCCCAAGGCCACACAGCTAGGTAACTATTAAGTGTCTGAGACCAGATTTGAACTCAAGTACTTCTGACTCCAGGGCCAGTGCTCTATCCACTGCACCACCTAGCCACCCTTCTTGACTCTTTTACATGAAATATCTTAGCCTATTGTATCTTTCCTTTCCCTTTCTCCCAGTACATTCCTTTTCACCCACTGACTACATCTTTATACTATAGCATACCATTACGTTCAGTTCCTTCTAACTGCTCTTACAAATGAGAAAGTTCATATGAGTTATCAATATCTTCTTCCCATGCAGAAATATAAGGAGTTCAACATCATTAAGTCCCTCATAATTTGCCCTTCCTATCCGACCTCTCTATGGTTCACCTGAGTCCTGTACCTAGACATCAAACTTTCTGTTCAGTTCCCATTGTTTTGACAGGGAAGTTTGAAAGTTCCCTGTTTCATTGAATGTCCATCTTTTCCCCTAAAAGAGGATGTTCAATTTTGCTGGGTCATTGATTCTCGGTTGTAATCCAAGCTCTTTTGCTTGCAAAATATCTTATTCCAAGCCTTGTGAGCCCTTAATGTAGATGCTGCCAAATCCTATGTAATCCTGATTGAAGCTCCATGGTAATTAAATTGTTTCTTTCTGGCAGCTTATAGTATTTTCTTTTTGACTTTGGAGTTCTGGAATTTGGCTATAATATTGCTGGGAGGTTTTTTATGGGGGGGATCTCTTTCAGGAGGTGATCAATGGTTTCCCTCAATTTCTATTTTATCCTCTGCTTCTAAGATCTCAGGGTAATTTTACTGGATTGTTTCCTGAAAAATGAAGTCAAGGTTCTTTTCCTGGTCATGATTTAATTATTATTAAAATAATTTTTAAAATAATAATTTTTAAATTATCTCTCCTGACTTTGTTTTCCAGACCAGTTGTTTTTCCAATGAGATATTTCACATTTTCTTCTAGTGTTTCATTCTTTTGGTTTTGTTTTATTATTTCTTGATTGCTCAAAAAGCCATCAGCTTCCTTTAGTCCCATTCTACAGTTGAGGAAGTTATTTTCTTTCTTTTTTTATTTTGTTTTTTGCAAGGCAATGGGGTTAAGTGGCTTGTGCAAGGCCACACAGCTAGGTAATTATTAAGTGTCTAAGGCTGAATTTGAACTCAGGTACTCCTGACTCCAGGGCCAGTGCCCTATCCACTGTGCTACCTAGCCACCCCCAAGAAGTTATTTTCTTCAAGAGCTTTTTTATCTCTTTTTCCAACTGGTCAATTCTGATTTTTAAGTCATTCTTCTCTTCATTGACCTTGTGGACTGCTTTTTCCATTTGACCTAAAATGGTTTTTAACATGATATTTTCTTTGGTGATTTTTTGAGATCTCCTTCACCAAGCTGCTGACCTGATTTTCATGATTTTCTGGCAATACTCTCATTTCTCCCAATTCTCTTCTTCCCAATTTTTCCTCTACCTCCCTTGCTTTTCAAAGTCTGTTTTTGAGCTCTTCCATGGCCTGAGACAAATTCTTATTTTTCTTGGAGGTTTTGGATACAGAAGTTTTGACTTTATCATCTTCTGAGTATATATTTTGATCATCCATATGACCAAAGGAATTTTCTGTGATCAAATTCTTTTTTTTTCTGTTGTTTATTCATTAGCCTATGACCTGATTTACTGTATTTCCTAAGTTTTGAGGGGTTTTGGTACAGTCCCCCAGGAACCCTAATTCTTCCAATGTCTTATGAGAGGCTCTGACTGCTCTCCTGGCCTGTGCTCTGGTCTGTGGATGACCACAAGTACTCTCCTCTTCCCTGAAGCTGTGAGGAAGGTCCCTGCTCCTCTGTGGTGGTATGGGACCCCAGCCTGGTCCCTAGATTGGAGTATGAGCAAAGCATCAGAATCCTGCCCCAGGAATAGCAGAGGGACCCCTGTAGTCTTTCCTCATCTCCTTACCACCTTTGGGCTGAGCGCTCTGGAAGCACCAACTGGGTGACTCTGTAGGTTCCCAGGGCTGCTCTTAGGCCTGCAGTGGCCTGGTCTCTGTGCTCACTCTGGGGTGGCAGAGTTCTTCCACCAACTCTCCAAGCCATCCCAGGTGATCCCTGGGCCAAAAGGTCTGGAAACCTCTCCTGCTGCCCAGGACCTAGGCTCCCCCTAGGTACTCCCTGAGCTGTTTCTGGAAGATTGAAGCTGGTTTGCTCCAGCACAGAGTGACTGCAGCCTGGGTTATGCTGTGACTCTTTCCAACCCCTGTACCAATGAAATAGACCTTTCCTGTGGATCTACCAGTTGGGCTGGAAAATTGTTTCACTCAGTCTTTTGGTGGGTTCTGCCACTCTAGAATTTGGTTAGTGTCTTAATATTTATGTCATTTGGAGATTTGGGGGGAAAGAGCTTCTGGGAATTCCTGCCTCCATACTGCCATCTTGTCTCCTGAACCCATCTCTATTAATTCCAAATCTATCAGCCTTCTTACTATAATATAATGACCCCAGCCTTTTTCAAAGTTGAGCTTTATACCTAAAAACTGAAAACTTTATAACACTCATTTCTAAAAACTCATTTGATTAAAGAATTTAGAGCTAAAAGAAACCTTCAAAATATTTAGGCCAGTGGTTCTCAGATTTGAGTCTCAAGACCCCTTTGAACTCTTAAAATTCTAGGACCCCACCCCTAGCAAAAGTTTCTGTTTATATGGGCTATATCTACTAATATTTACCATTTTAAAATTATAATGTATTATTATAATGATGAAAATACTTCCGACCCTGTAAATCCCCAGGCTCATCTACTGCCTAGAATATATTCTGTCCTCCATTCTTCCTTTGAAAAATTCTTGTGGCGGCTAGGTGGCACAGTAGATAGAGCACCAGCCTTGGAGTCAGGAGTACCTGAGTTCAAATCTGGCCTCAGACACTTAATAATTACCTAGCTGTGTGGCCTTGGGCAAGCCACTTAACCCCACTGCCTTGAAAAATCTAAAAAAAATTCTTAGTTTTCTTGAGAATAGATCTGATTTCTTGCCTTTCTTTGTATCTTCAGTGATTGGTAAATAATCCACTCTATTGACTGACTAGAAGCCTAGATTCTATATGGACTCTGATTTCTGTCCCCCAGCTTCCAGCAGAAGACTTCTGAACTTAAAGTCTGCTAAAGTTCAGAATCTCTGCTATTCCACATAATTTACCTTTATCCTCTACAATCTGTAAACAGATATTTAAATCTATCTCTCTACATTCCTTGTACTCCCTAGCTAGTCTTCCTATCTCTAATTTCTTCCATTTGCAATCCATCTTGCAAGTGTGGCCAAATTAATTTTCTAAAGACACAACACTATTCATGTCATTCTTCTCCTCAAAGTCCTTCAGCAGCTCCTGCCTAAAACACACACACACACACACACATACACACACACACACACACACACACACACACACACACACACACACACACACACTCTTTTCAAACCTCATCTCCCATGGCTTCCTAACACAGCTCCTGCTTAGCCAAGTCTCCTCACTGCCTCCCCATACATGTAAGAATGCTCTCTACATCCGTTATCACAATTGTAAAGTCCTACTTTCTCCATCCTGTCTATTCAAATTCTACAAGACTTTCCTCATCACTATTCTCATTCCCTCAATATTGTCATTATCATCATAATATTCCTATGCATAACCATCAATGCCAAATTGCTCTGGCCACCAACATCATCTTGGCCATCACAATTACTCCCCATTGCTTTCCATGTCATAAGTATCCATATGATCATCAAAATCAGTACCATCACCAGCATCTACAATATTATCATTATCATGACCCTCATCAGCATAAACATTCTCACCATCACCACCAGTCTCATCTTGGCCCTCATTAACTTTTCTATCAATGCCATCGCCAACACTATCATCCCCACTACCATCATCTTTGCCATCATAGAATCTCAGAGTTGAATGAGATCTCATAAAGTACCTATTCCTGAATAGTAAATTTTTAGCCATTTAACCTTTGCTTGAAGTCTTCCAGCAAAGGAAACTGAAAACCTACATGTTGAAGTAACCATTCTACTTTTTCATAACTATACTTCTTAGAAAGTTGTTGGGTTTTCCCCTAAATTAAGCTTAATTCTACCTTTCTATACTTTCTGTCCATTGTTCTGAATTCTGTCTTATAAGCCAAGGAGAATAGACCTAGCCTCTTCCATATGATTGCCCTCTAAATCCTTGGGTAGCCATCACATAATTATTTTCAGTTCTCCAAGTTAAACATACTCAAGCTCTTCAATTGTTCTCTATGGTGAACTTGAGGCCCCTTCACCATTGTAGTCATCCTTTTCAATTTAACTGATTGTCTTCCTAAAATGTGGTGTCTAG